>NW_028278586.1:0-300000 GCF_059751315.1 Micrasema longulum
TTTTGAACTTGTAACGATAGTCGTAACTGGTTTCCTAAAAGTTTAGACGGTTAACTACAAAAGCTATTTATTACGGTACGTAATAATAAAGGAATTTGACGTGACAAACATCAAAAAGGCCTAAAATAAGCGACTAAAGTTAAAGTTGAATTTCGTGTAAAGGGATCCTCCGATTACGTTTTGCTCAAGAGAATTAATTGAGTTTATCTACCGCAGTCTTCCTTTGACAACTTTAACTTGAATCATATTTTCAATTCTGAGTTTTCGTCATGAAATTATTTAAAGTATTCAAAACACGACTTTGTTTTTATATGATCATGATTTTAAGCGCAAAATGATTAATCAATTCCATTATTTATTCTTCGAAGCAAAACCACACGCTTGGTTTACAAATTAATACCGACGTAAAGAAAGTTGCACATTTTAAAAGCAATTGTTTCAAATTTACAAAGAAAAATTTCGTTTGATGAATAATACTAATTTCATCCTGATTCAGAATTACACAGTGTGTGCATTACACAAAACATATTTTTTTATTGTTTGTCGGCTTCGTTGTGTAATGGTCAGCGCGTTTGCCTACCATGCAAGAGGTCTCAGGTTCGATTCCTGACATGGTTGATATGAAATATTTATTTCAAAGGGTGTTTTCACACTAGAATATTTCATAGTCCCTGGACTGGTACCTGAAGCGTAAGACTGATCATCTTACCTTTATGTAATAAAAATGATCAAGAAACGCTGCGATTGGTGTACCTATGCAGTGCCCAATGCACCATTAGATGCGGAAAGGGAATTATGACGATGATGATTTAATCTGCTACATCTTCATCACCATCATCATAATTCCATGTCCGCTCCCTAATTAAAGCATATGGTGTCCACAAAGAGCCTCCATAGATCCCCATCGGCTGCCAGCTCCTGTGCGTCTTCTTGAGTCAGGTTCTCGTCCCGTAGTTCTAACATAAACTGCCGATGAACAGTCAGCAGCGGACGTCCAGGGCGTCGAGAACCTGTTGCCATATTAAGTAGGCAAGTGTGGTTTAGGCTCTTAGGAGGTATCCGCAGTACATGGCGCAGCCAACCGTATCGCCTCCGCTTGATGACAGTTGTCACCGAAGTTTCTGCGTCCGTTCTCTTATTACTTCATTCCTTGCAAAGTCAAACCACCGCACACCCAAGATTCTTCTGAGACACTTTTTCTCAAAACGGAGTATTTTGCTGTTTTGGGCCCTAGTGAGGTGCCACAATATGCATCCGTAGAGGAGAATAGGTGTTAACTTGTACATGCGTTATAAAGGTGGCATTTGGTTTTCACTGGGTTGATATTTATTGAATGTAGCGCTTGCTTTATCTAGCTGCATTTGCAGTTCTTTTTGATAGCTGCCATTTTTCGTAACACACACATTATACATACTCCCAGGTATTTGAAACTCTCGACCCTTCGATGATTTGATTTTGACGGAGTCAGGGATTATTTAATAATTGAAGCAATAGCCTACAAATATTACATTTTTAAAACATCTTTTAAACACATCAAAAACATACTTAAAATAATGTAATTGAAATATTTTGATCTCTGGTTTCATTATATGGTATTGTTGGTTCAACTTCAGTAAACTTTTATTTGATTAAACCCTTTAAAACTGTTTGTACTCGTATATGAGAATTGCAAAATTTAATTTAATTAGTTGTTTTATTGTAAGATCCTTTTTATTATTTTTTTTCATTTCAAAAAAATATTTTATGATTTTTTTCGTCCCTTTGTGTAACTTTTAATATAACATCCTGTATTGGAAAAAATGTTAAGTAAAATTGCAAATGCAAATTTTTGTTTATTGATCGTATTCTAGATTTTACATACAATAAAACATTATGTATACCGAACCCTGTAAATAATGTACAAAAACGACTGCTGGTCATTATAAGAGCACATCAATCAATTTGATATAAAATCGTTTATGTAAATAACACAAAATTAGCATTATATTATAATCTTGTACGTATTATGTAAAGAGCTGTATTTAAATACCTTAACATCGATCAAATTCGCTCAAAACGATTTACGTAAATAGACGGGGGAGGTTATACAGAATATGAAATATTTAATCAGATGTAGGAGCCCCTTTTACATTAAATTTGTGTACTTACATTATACTATGAGCAAATGTATTATATTTAATGATTCAAAAATTATTTTTTTCACATTATGAACAATAATTAATATTAAAAATAAAGTGACCTGACTAGGTACTTGTGCCGAAGACACTTAAAAAAATACTTTTTTTTTTTTTTTGTGAGAATATACAAATAAGACTTAGTGAACTTATTTTACAATAATAGTTAGAATAACGTCACTACAGAATGTGAAATGGAACAAACATATAAAATCTAATGGCAGTAGAAATATTTATAATACTGAAAAACGCATATTTGCATATATCCACATATATGTACCAAGAATTAAAGATCTACCTACCTGTTCTTTTTTTTTTAATCTTTGAACAAAAATAATATATTTTTTTTATGTATGTCTTTTAATGATTTATTTTTTACACAATATGTTAGCGTGTTCGTTGAATAAAACCATTGTGTTATGATATGTTTATATTTTTTTTTAATGCTTTTTTTCTCTCGTTTATCTACTGTTTATTATTTGAAGTGTTTATTTCTAAACAATGTGTATTTTTTGTAAAGTAAAAGGCACGACGTGCCGTGTATATTGATAAATAAATATATACCGTATTTTTCGGACCACGAGACGCACTTTTTTCTTATGGTTTGATGCGATTTATTGTCCGCAAAATATTGTATGAGGTACACACATATACATATATACAATAACATAAATGTACATGATAGATCTATGAAGGGTACGCGCAAAAACAGGTTTATTTAAAAAATATATATTTTCGAGATATTATTGCCATTTTTTCCCGAATGAGTGCGATAAAATGGAATATTTTAAACGAATAAAATGAGATTCCTTGTCTTAAAATATATTAAGAGTTCAAATTAATTGTAGGATAAAATATGGGCTAACGGCTGGCAAAATAACGTTTAAAAATCCGACAATTGCTGCAATGAGTTTGTTTTGTTTATTTATTTATTTTATTAGGTAAACAAACAGTATGTACTCATATATTGCCAATTTCTTTGCATATAAGTGTAAAAAACTCATGCACACACCAAAAAAATTGTTAACACTTAATACAATAATTCAAATCATGTTCAATATAATAAATGTAAAATAAACGAAATGAAAATATATGTATATAATAATAATAAAGTTCAATATCTGCTTCTCTCAAAATTTCTATAATTTTTTATCTAAATTTACATACATTGTCACAAAAAATATCAGCCTCGGTAAATATATTGTTATATTGGTCGCATTTTCAAGGTATTGTAGATTGTTTAAAATAGTTTGTTGACGCGTTTTCAGTGTAAAAAAAGAAGATTTTTTTATGTCGGTCTAGATGGCACACGGAATGGAAGTCCTTCAAGTAGGTTTAGAGAATCAATTTTACTATTCATTAATTTGAATAAAAATAACTGGTCTAACATTATTCTTCGATTTTTAAGAGAGTTTATTCCATGGTACTGCATACTTTCAGCATGATTAGAAAAATTAATGTTTAACCGGTAGTCGAACTCCTTAAAATTTTTTTGTTTGACCCTTTCTAGTCTATTAATACTTACATCATAGTAGAATGACCAAATAGGAGTACAGTACTCTACCTAGGGACGAACAAATTTTTTGTAGAGTTTTTCATATGTCTCTGCATGTTTGAATGGTTTCGATACTCGCATAATAAGTCCGACCATTTTATATGGTTTTTCAGGACTGATTCAATATGAATATTAAACATTATTTTCTTATCAATAATAACACCTAAGTCGCGAATTTAACTATCTTTTATAGAGATCGGGTATTATTAAAAGAGTAAGGAAAGCTGATCGTCGTTAGTTTGCGTGAAATACAAAATGAATCACATTTACAAATATTATATTCCAGTAAATTTTGATATAGAGTGGACGTTTTTGTTCGCTGTAATTGTATGTCAAAAATATGTATTTATTATATCCTAGCTTTTACCCGCGGCTTCGCTCAAAAAGTATAAGGGAGAAATTGTGTAGATAATTAATACGTTGAATCGCTTATCGATAGTAATTTTCCCGATGGAATGATATATTATATCGGGATTAAAAGCAGCTTGGTCTTCTAACTATTGTTATGAAATAAATACGACGATTCGTTATTCTATGGTGACGTAGCATCGTTATTCCGTTTACTAATCCAAAACCCTTCTACAAACCAAAACTAAAAGCAAACCAAATTAACCATAGATAAAGCAATTCAATTATAGAAATTTAAATAATTAATTTCAAATCTTTTCTTTTCGACATTCCACCTGACAGCCTACTTATTTACAGATAATTTTGCTCATTGTTGATTTGTTATATGTTTTTTTTATTTTTTTAAATAATTTCATCGGGATGAAATATGTATTCTACTTTAATTCTCACGTATCCGGCTATCCCTATATAAAAAAAATATGTCAATCGGTCGCTGCGTTGAGACGTGAAGACAACACATACAAACAAACAAACACACTATCACATTTGTAATATTAGTACGGATATTAACCCAGCGTCCCAAAAACAATGTTTCTATTATTATTTTTGCTGTCCTGTAAAATTAATTGCGCCGGTTTGTGCCCTGTAACCTATTAACTATTTTGTAAATTGTAAAATACAAAAATAATATATGAAAAAAATCGATATAAATTTTCCCATAAGCAAAATAATTCAAATATATTTAATCAATATTTTTTTTTTTTTTTTTAAAGAGTCGATATAAACTTTCCAATAAGAAAAATAATTAAAAGAATATAAATAAAATTTCCAGCAAGAATATTCTAGAAAATTAAGATAATGATAAAATAAAACATTATTTTTAAGTAGTAATTTTAAATCATCATTCCCTTTACGCATCTAATAGTGCATATGGCACTGCATTGGTACACCAATTGCAGCGTATCTTGATCTTTTTTGTTACATGAAGGTAAGATGATCAGTCTTATGCTTCAGGTGCCAGTCCAGGGATTAAGAAATATTTTAGTGTAAAAACACCTTTCAAATAAATATTTCATATCAACCATGTCGGGAATCAAACCCGAGACCTCTTGCATGATAGGAAAACGCGCTGACCATTACGCTACGAGACCAATAAAGTAATTTGAAAGGGTCATTTAATAATGTATAAAAAAATCATTTGACATGAACAATATTCTGAAATTGCTGTATTCTTTAAATATTTAACCGTATTTTTTCTTGTTTCAGAACTCCATCTCGAAAAACTGCAAACTGCATCTCAAAACCTGCATTTTTAAATTGGTGAGTACATTCCTGTATTTTTTATGTATAAGAAATAAAATTGAGAATTGCGCTGTTTCTCATAGGTGACATCTGTTTATTATT
Source organism: Micrasema longulum (assembly GCF_059751315.1). Lineage (NCBI taxonomy): Eukaryota > Metazoa > Arthropoda > Insecta > Trichoptera > Brachycentridae > Micrasema > Micrasema longulum. Next base: position 5,482 of record NW_028278586.1, read on the forward strand.
TGGTGAAGTTTGTTGTAGGAATATTCTTTTAAGGCTGTGGTCTAGTAATTCGCACGCAAAATGAAGAAATCATACGATTTTTTCATTTTAAAACAAATGTTTTTTTTAATCGCGCAATAATAAAAAAACATAAATTAGATATGAACAACAATTTTTAAAGATATTTTTGTTAAAAAATATACTTAAAAGTTTTATTTTACTAACATATAATTACTTTTAGACCGACAGATTACGCCATTTCAAATTTAAACTAAAATTAGGAATCTGGGTTCTCATATAAAGACTAAGTGTTGAACTAAAATTTGCTGTCATAATTTAAAGATAATAAATTGAACATGAAAGTGACTGAAACCAAATCTCATTTTTTTGTTTTTAAAAAGAAATACAAGCATTTTAAATCACATATAGATTTGTGACATTTTCCTTTATTTCTACGTAAAATTATGCCCATCCTCAAACATTGTTGACATATTTTAGTTGAAACCTTTTTTTATCGAATTGTAATCTCTTTTTTTTTTAAAGAAGATAATTCTGTTTATAATATTTACTTTCTAACAATATCTTATTAGAAAGCGAATATTACAACCATACCAATGCCCTTATCGGTACAGGTAATGTTTTATGGCGTAAGTATAGCCTGTGAGCTCGCCAATACATGACAGATGACATTAACATAACCATAGAAAAAGATAGCAGTTGAGCTCTCAGAAGTAAAGCAACGTGAATGCAGCAATGCTTGAACTACATGTCAATAATATTCTAATAATAAATAATATTATTTGGCCATACGGAACTTTAAAGCACACCTTGGTTTAATTACTAATAGTATTTTATCGGTTAGGTAGGTGTATTTAAAAAAAATGTTGCGTACCTGAAAAAAGCACAAATAATTATGTTTTTGTAAATGATGTCAGTAGCGACACTCAGAGAGTGGCTTTGTGACGTTTTGACATTTTTTATAAGAAATTCATGGCGTAGCCGAAATACTGTTATAAAAACGAGGATGTTTTTGTTGATTGACGTTAGCAGGCGCTACCCAGGGGCGACTTTGTGACGTGAGAAATTATTTAAAAAAAGAGATTTATGGCGTAGCCGAAATATTGTAATTAAAACGAGGATGTTTTTGTTGATTGACGTTAGCAGGCGCTACCCAGGGGCGACTTTGTGACGTGAGAAATTATTTAAAAAAAGAGATTTATGGCGTAGCCGAAATATTGTAATTAAAACGAGGATGTTTTTGTTGATTGACGTTAGCAGGCGCTACCCAGGGGCGACTTCATGACGTGATGAAATTATTAATTTAAATATTTTTTTTCATTTTACATAGCGTAGCCGAGATAAGAAATTGCGTGGTGTTTCGAAATTTAACCGTGTAGGTAGCCGCCTAGTTACAATATTATTTTTGTATTTGTATAACTCCTGTTTTATAATGTTTATGTTTTTATCGCTATAAGAATTAAACTAAAGATAGATTTTACTTTTAATCGCTATCCGTTTTTTAAATTATGTTTGTAACACTCAGTAATATTTATTTTTCAAGTATTCAATGTTATTTTTGCATTTTAATTAATATTGTTAATATAAAGCGTATTTTTATTTATTCGAATTTACTAGACTGTTTTTATTATAAAAAATTAAAATGCATATTTTTCTATGTATTTTTCTGTTGTAAACAATCTTTTAAAATAATACACATCAAATTTCCATTGTCTGTTGATTTTATTTGCAATCTTCTTTTTTTTCGATGGTTAAAACTCTAGGAAATTCAAAGACAATAAAAATTTTACTGTCATATATTGGCGAGCTCACACGCTATACATAGCCCGTTTTATTTATTTATTTATTATTGCGCGATTAAAAAAAACATTCGTTTTAAAATGGCAAAATCGTATGATTTCCTTATTTTGCGTGCGTTTTATCAGACTGCAGCCTTAATGTCAATTGTAGACTAAATCTTCCGAATTGTCTATATTGACATTTGAGTACATTTTCTGTGTCCAGGCGTATGAAGAAGTCCAAGTTCTGTGTTTAAAATAAAACTGGAATCCTGGACGAGTGTTTTTGACTCGATGGTTGCTTTCAGGTAAAAATCTTAAATAAGAAAATCGAGTGGAGATAAACCTTTCTTGTTGTGTAATGGTTGCGGCATTATTCATCTCACCCGTTATTTTTCTTATTTAACTAAAAAAAACATTTGTTTCGCCATTGCAGAAAACGTTAAGAATACTTTTACATCGAAGTAACAGCTTGTAATACTACAAACAATAATTGGTATTTTGTTTCAAGCAAAAACAATCTTACTTTTTCTTCCGTCGTAAAGCGTGTTTTATAATAAATGTTTCAATCCCCAATTGATTGGTTATTCTTAAGGGTTGCCCGAGGGATCGCGAGGGGGTGAGATATTAAAAACATTTACTATAGTCCGAGAGATGAGCCTTTTACGATGGCATATAAAAGGTTTATGGCTCTTGCTTGAAGGCTTTGCACCTGCTTACTGAGATGCCATCCAGAGGTTCAAAAAAGCCTTTAAAGTTTATATGCGTTTCTTATTTTCCAGTCGCGTGAGAAAAAAACTGACATAAAAACCAAACATGAGTTAAATAAACAATATTTGGAAACACAGGATTTTTTTGTCTCGTTTAGTCAGGAGATAGAGAGGTACAAAAAAAATACCGACTTTTCTATTTCTACTAGTTTCGAGACGTGTCTTTTCGTCAGAACTACAGATGGGCGTTTCGGTTATTTAAAAGGAGTAAATTTTAGGAGTAAATTAATAAAAGGAGGAAAATTTAGCTGTTAAGAGAAAAAAATGATTTTTTTTACCACATCTACTCATGACACTAACATGCAAATCACCGGAGCTTAGCTTCTAGTAGCATGCGTCCTATCAGCACGTCCGTTTTATATTTTTGTGTAATTATAATGGTTTGTCAGCCTCGTGGTGTAATAGCCAGCGCGTTTGTCTACCATTCAAGAGGACTCGGGTTCGATTCCCGACATGGTTGATATGAAATATTTTTTTAAAAGGGTATTTTCACACTAGCATATTTTTCATAGTCCCTGGACTGGTACCGAAGAGTAAGACTGATCATCTGACCTTCATATAACAAAAATGATCAAGATACGCTTCGATTGGTATTCCAATGCAGTGCCCTATGCACCATGAGGTGCAGATGATGATGATAATGATAAAGGTGTACAGTTTGTTTATTACATTTGCATGTTAGTGTAATTAGTGTCTGAACGAAGAGACGGGTACGTCTCAAAACCGTTTTTTAAAAAACTTTAAAAAATACTGACAGTAAGTGTCATTGCTATGGTAACGAGTCACACAAAAATAAGAACTAAAGAAATTTGTCTTCTTTTTCTCACTCGAGTATTTTCATATTAATAATGTAATCTCCTTTGATTGAACATAAACAGAAGGCGGTGTCGACAATGCTCACTTTCGTATACTTGACATTCCGTTTTGAAGTATTGTAATCGAATTAAATAAAATATGTGACGTAATAACAAAAACAATATCTTTTATGCAAAAGATTTGCTTTCGAAATAACTTTTACTTTAGGGGCACATTTATAAATTTGGAAATCAACAGACACAAATTATGTTAAAACTTAATATTTATTTATTTATTTAATTTTACAATACGCCCAAGGGGCATTTACATATATAGTGAGTATAGAAGATTATATGTCTCGGCAGTACATGTAATAAAATCTCCTTGCTTTAATGTTTAAAAGTGTCTGGTCTCTCCCATAAAATCAAAGAGTATTGATACATGATACTTATTTCTTAAACTCTAAAAATTGCAGTTGGATTTAAGTTTATCACATTTGAAGCTGTAAAACGCGACGATTTTACCATTTTCAGATTAGTTTGGAGTTTTGCCAACTTTCACGTTAAGGTTTTTACGTATTTTTAAAATAAATAAATAACGTTTTCACAAATATTTATTAAATCGGTCAATAATTTTATTAACATTGTAAATTATAATCGTTTTCCACCTGTCCATAGGTTTTATTCTATTGGTATTCTGAATTATGATGTATGCAACTTGAATGGTCAGCTCAATGCCTTTCAGGCATTGTACACTGATAACAAAGGGAATTAGAATTTAGTGGACTGTATGTAATTTGTTACTCACTTTTAAGGTTCTTCTGATTGTTTCTAATATGGAGCACTTCACTATTGCTGTAGCGTGGAAACCGGTATCGTGAAGATGCTGATGAACTGTATAATTTAGCCTGTTTATACAAAACTAACTTCACTTTGTACGAAATATGCCGACACAGTAAATGATAAAGATTTATCAGAGAGACAACTTTTCACATGTGACTTGCTCACAGGACGGTAGAAGCTCAAGAATTTGAAATTGGAAGGATTTGGGTAGGAACGGAATATTTACAGTCTTGTATGAGTTGCAAGTATAGAAAATGTAAATTCAATACTTTACACAACTGCTATGGAGAAAAGGAAACCAAAATGACATAAACAGACTACAAAGAAAAGTTAAGCAAACATTAGTCCAAAGCTTACCTCTTCCACTCCTTGATTATGCAGATGTATTTTATCCAGATGCTAACTCTGAATTGCTAAATACGTTGGAACGACTGCAGAATGTTTGTACACGTCATATCTTTAATCTTTGCAGATTCGACCACATAACCGAATATCGCACGCATTTACACTGGTTCAGTATCATGAATAAAAGAAACATTCACATTCTATGATTTTTAAACAATATTTTAAATAATCCCACTTTGCCTGTTTATCTGAGAGAGCTCTTCCAACCTCTATCACAACACGGACAGTCTCTTCGTTCTCGTAACGAAAGAACTGTTTTAATACCCTTCGCCGCTCTAATTTTATTTTCTCCTCTTTTACTGTAATAGCTGCTGGATTGTGGAATAATCTATCCACTAATGTTAGAGACGTCCCTTTTTTATTAACATTTAAATCAAGATTAAAATGTCACTATTTAAATATTTCAGTTGTTCCTTTCTCTTTCTTCTTCTCATCTCTTCTGTTCTCTTTATAGTGTAGTGATAATTTTTTAGTTAATTTTCGTTTTTTATTTCGTATAAAATCATAAGATTCAGTATGAGTATGTCCGTGAACTTCTAATTTTCGCAATCCAAACGGTTTAGGTAGGTAGGAAGAAATTGCCTTAAGGCAATATGCCCGCCTTTATATGTATGTATATAAAGTGTTAAAATAAATAAATAAAAACAGCACAATGAAATATGAAACTAAGTATATGACCTCCTTTATGTAACAGCAACTTAAGAACTTTTCACACAAACTAAACAATCAAATAAAACCTTTTTTTTCGACTAGAATCCTTAAAATTTAATCATAATTTTCAAAATTATCAAATTTTCAATGTTCCTCTCCTACTTTCATTTATCCTCCTCTATTCCTCATTAATCTCTTTCTTCTCTTTCCCACTATCTCCTTGTTTTGTCCATATTTATTTTCTTTTATTTTATTTTTTAGTGTATGTTTTTTTAATATACTTTAAACCATCGTCGCTTTATTTTGGTATAATTAAATGAATACATGTTATTGGATGGTAAGCCCTTTTATTTTTATAGTTTCTATGTATAATCAGTTTGTATTCTAAATAAATAAATGAGCTACTGATGTAGTTGTAGAAAAAGAACTAATACTTGAAAAAAAAATGTAGTAAACATGGACACAATACGAGAAATCAGAATAAAATCACATACAATATTCTAAAACGAGGCAAGGATAGTAGAGAGTCGACACTAATAAACCGGGGACTGAAATTATTCAATAAACTATCAGATAAAACTTGAGTTTTGTTTACAAAAGACTCAGACAACCTTAACAAAAGATGTTAAAAATAATAATATTAACAATAGAAAATGAACTTAAAAAAGAATAAAAAAAAGTTAAATTGATGTAATCCGTTAAGTAGGTGCGAAGGTTTTCACGGTCACTGTTATCAATATTATGTATCTTTTTTGGGTGATACCGTGTATGTTGGATTTGATCCGACGTTTCGGCTACCATTGCAGGAGCCATCTTCAGGGAAAACTGTTTTCCCGGAGACGTCGGATCAAATCCAACATACACGGTATCACCCCAAAAAGATACATAATATAGTTAATTATACTTTGATAAAGAAGCTTGTGTTGAAACCGCTTAGTAAAACTTTCAAAAAGTAAAAAAAATAAAAGTGGTTAAAAACAAAGTTAATTTGTATTTCATTATTTGGGTCGATTTGTGGTCCTGTGGTACCGCGATTCACGCATCAAAGGTTTGAGGTCCGTTCCCTTCTCTAACACAAGTTGGTTCAGATTTTCGAATAGTGAGTTATTTATAACTCTTTAAAAATGCCCCCGAAATTGAAATATTTGGGAAAATCTTAGGATGGCACTATTTAAGGAAAATGCTTGATAACTCCAAATCGAAAAAAGAACTTAAAAAAAAAAAACATCGGGGATGAAATTACGTGTGGGGATAGACTTAACGAACACCGCCGTGGACTTTCTAACATTAGTTTTTCTGAATCCGCAAACCATATTTTGAATTCAAACCATTCTTTTTATTCCTATAAAATTAATCTTTTACATTCTGTCATAAAAAATGATATCATAATGAATAATTTAGAAAATATTAAAATACAAAATAAAAACGGAGAAAACTTTGCTTATTTATTTATTATATGTACGGCCTAAGCCAATTACAACAGTTACATGAAGAAACATAAATGCAAGAAACTGATCAAAAAGAACATAAAACTATTTGGCAAAGACAAACAAGGGCAAAACAATAATTGTATACATTATATTTAAAAAAACGAAAGACCTACAACTTTGAGCTAAACCATGCCAATCCAACTTTATCCCACACTGTTTAGTCGCGAAGAGATCTACGAAAAGTCGGAAGATCTATCCCAAAAAATTCCAAGTCGTGTGATGAATTGACTAATCTACACATTCTGGACATTGGGGCATAAAAACCAAAGTTGCTCATGGAAGATTTTATAAATAGCAGATTTTGACTTCTGGTGACACGGTTGGGAACATGAAAAGAAATTGATTGCAACAGAGATGAGACATCACTTAAAGCATTAAGTATTTTGAAAATGCATATAAGGTCCATCTCAGTTCTACGTCTCTCCAATGAAGACAGATTAAGAGATTGCTCTATTTCAAAATAGGAATCATTACCCCTTTGTAATCCAAGCAACCATGCCACTTAAAAAATATTATAAATAAAATAAATAAATAAATATGATTATAAATAAAAATAAATAAAATATAAATATTTGATTCCAAAATTCTTCAACCCTGCTATCAATATTCCCCATAATCAGGAAAACCGCACCCATTCTACCACACATTTCCTTGCCCCTTTCAACCGACCCTATCAGAACCTAAGTACTAATCTGTGTATATATTTTAGTTTAGTTTATATTTATACCTGATGATGGGTAATTAAGAATACCTGAAACGACTTGTATTAATATATAATAAAGTCTTATGTGGTAAAAATTACAAATTACAAGTATTTCATTTTATTTAAATTCAAAATGTTTTTTCACAAAGTAAATGCCGAAACAATAAATAAGACGCATTTTTATTTTAAAAAATTAAAAAAAGAATATTAAAAGGGATCTTATTTATCTCTTAAAAAGTTGTAATTTATTTGAGTATTTACAAACTCTCACGCGCTAAATTTGAGATGAAAAAAGGAAATAAAGCACTCTATGAAATAAGATAGAGAGTTCACCCAAAGGATACCAAATCCATAATTTCAGGACTTTTCCATCCTTGGGCACCTCGCTGGCATATGTATCGCTTCATTACTGAATAAAGCTTGCTGGAGTAATTTTCTGGAAAAGTTCGCCGCACCTGATTGGATTAGAAATGGCCCACCGCCTTTTCATATACACGATGAAATTAGAATTATCTGAAAAGGTGCGATGTACTGAGTAAAGATGGAATAAAAATGATGCTTTGTTTTTCTGTTGATTTCATGAACTGTTTTTATCTACAACGTTTTGAGTATGACTTAATGTTTGTAGACAGGCTAGATTTCCTTCCTAAGGAGTTATCTAAATTCGTTGCAACAGAAAACATTTTTGAGTACGAAATATGGAATCATAAGCCCTGTAAACGCCTAGACTTCCATATTCGCTTCTCAAAAATGTTTTTCCTCTATGTTGCAACATGTTTTAATCTTTATTATTAATATTTAAAGCATTAACATTGTGATAAAGCATTTTCATATATTTGAATCAGTGCACGTTAGTGTTAACTACTAAAAGAATGATTCATATCAGCAAGTTGTGTTTTTTTATGTACAACTACTATGTTGAAGGTGCACAGTAAGATTTGCATTTTAATTTAATTAGCGTCATTTAAGTGGCGTTCTATCCTCTCTGCCACCACTACGGGGAAAGGTGTGATGGTTTATTTAGTTTGTTTTATTTATATATACACAAAATACCAACAAAAAAAAACCTGATAAAACAATCTAGATTTATTAACTGATTATGTTAACAATACTTTGGCTGTCCCAAACATTTGTAGACAAATTCTAAATTTATATCAATGTTATTGATGGAAATAACTGAAAATTTACAGGTTTTCTAAATTAATTGAATAAATCTTATCAATTTTTCACTTCCTACATGTAATATTATTTATTTTTCAACAAAGGTAAAAATATGAAGCTGTCGAGAATTTTTTTTGGAAAGTTACCCCTTTTCAATAATAGAAGTATATAACATATTTTCATTTAATAATATTCAAATCAAAAATATACAGGTTGATTCTGGGTCAGACCGCGAAACTTTTTGGGAACATTCCTCAAGGTAAACTAAAAAAAAACCTAATGTTGAAACTTGTTTTTATAATATTTAAAAATAGTTAATCCTTAATGTCTCGGACTAGCATCCCTTCCACTAACCCCAATCGCTTTCCTAGTCCGCATCCGGTGTGTATCGCTTAGTTGGTCAAATACGTTTCTAATCTCAATTTTTTTAATGCCATATCCCAAAAATTCATAAGGATATCACAATATTCTTCTGAAATTTCGAGACAGATATTCGAAAAATGCCGCAATATGGCGGAAAACTCAATTTAGGCGGAACGGTGAATGCTTAACAGCGATAAAGTGATCATTTAATTGAGCTAAAAATAGATTATTAGTCAAATAAATACATAGACTCACATATTCACAACAGTTTCATCTCTGTTTAAAACATATTTAATAGTATACATTACAAAAAATATTCGTTTTGAATGCAGGGGTAAAATGAGTGAAACTAATACACCGGACTAAAATTATACAATAAACTACCCGATAAAACTAAATTAAAGACTCTGAAAGTCTTTACAAAATATGTTAAAAATATTATCATTAACAATAGAATACGATATTAAAAAAGAAATATTATTTTGTTAAATGAATGTAATCAGTAAGAGTTATAAATTTCAAATAAAAATGTTATTATAAAAGCAAAATAAAAATCTCTGCATTAGCTGATAATAATGTATACGAAGTTACTTGTTTGAATGATATTTTTTACGTAGATTAAATGGCATTAACATTCATTATTTCCACCAGAAAGAAGACGTAATCCGGAAATATTCTATTAAAAGATCCTCGCAGAGCAGGAAAAGATTTCCAATTATAAATAAATCCCAAGAAATTAATTGTAAGTGTCCTGGAAACTTTTAATTGGAGTTGTTAAGGTCTTTGCACACTTGGCGACCGGAAGTCGGCTAATTGAGTGTGGACCACAAACCGGAACTTGAGAATTGGAAAAGAATTTCCGGTTTCTGGTTTAAAACCACCGCAAAAAAAAGAAGTTGGGAAAAAATATTTCCATTTTGAGGAGCTTTATTCTGAATACGGCTCGTGCAACCAATATTTAAATACACATATTTTTTAAGCAACAATATTTTATGTATGTCCAAATATTAAAGATAAGGCTAAATTCCACCCCCTAAAGGAAAAAATATTTTTAAGAAGTTAATATGGAAGTTAAGGTATTTACGGAGATTGTGACCTTGCTTTGACTGCTTTAAGTAGCTGCATGATTGATTCGCAGTGTAACATTCAAATCAAAGTATATCGTGATTTTAATTGAATTTACTTACTTTCACTGTGAGTTTGGCAAATAATATGTAGAGCCTTTGTCGGATATAGTCAATTATCTACATGAACATTAGGGTGGACCGATTTTTTTTTCGAATTTTAAAATAACAGGGTTCCAAAAAGTTTCATTTTGGATTACTCAGAATGCAAAAAATATCCAAAAAAATATTTGATACTACTTTTAACCCTCAACCAGAGCTTGAAATTTTCGAAAAAGCAAATTTTTTGCGCTAAACCGGCCGTCATTTTGTATTTAAGTAAGAAAATCAATCCAATAAAATTTTATTATGTGCATTAAACCTTATTAAATAAGCATCTAAGGGCGTGAGTTGCACTTTGTTTTGTAATAAATGTGTAGCATTGTTTTAATAAGCTTTATTGTTTTCGTCTATATTAGCCAGGCGCTTAACGGAATCAGTTCCGCGAAGTGTAAACTTTTTGCATTTTGGTAGTTTTAAAACGTGTTCGAATTTGTAATGTAATTAAATTATATTTTTGCCAACAAAAAATTTTTTTTATCGATATTGATGACTAACAAAATGTTCAGAAAGTTATAAACTTCAAACCTCGGTTAAAGGCCAAAAGTAGTATGGAATATATTTTTAAATAATTTTTACGTTCAATTTAATCCAAAATGCAACTTTTTAGATCCTCAAAATTTTATAAATTTAATATCGTAAACTTATATTATTATTAAAAATATTTTTTAATTTTCTAAGTTCGATTCTCTTTAGATATAAGTCACCAAAAAATAAATTTCATTATCACGCATTTAGCACCACTTATTAAAAGGTTATTAACTAACTACCCTAATTTAATTAAGTCGCAGTGAAAGTATTGTTTGAATTAATTTAAATCAACATTGAGGGAGATATACACGATTACTCTATCCTAGTCTCCCCCAATGCCCCCGTTATAATTTTATTTAAAAAATCTAATTAACAAATGGAAGAGTTGTGGAAACATAAATGATCAAACATTAGCAGAATGGTTTATATTACACATTGTGTAAAGTGCTTATTTAAACCAGCCAATGACAGACATAAGCTATGTGAATATCTAGATTTCCGTATTTTCTTCTCAAAAATATTCAAATAAACGTAAATATCTGTTTTAATGTTTTATTAATTGAAATTGTATCGTTTGTTCTCCTCGTAATTTAGTGGTAAACGCGTCTTACTAACATGCGAGAGGTCACGAGTTTAATTTCCAAAATAGTATTTTTAACTCTCATGCTCAGGTGCCAATATAGGGACAGTGTTTATAAACCACCTTAAAAATAAATATTTATCTTAGACACTACCAGGAATTGAACCCGGAGCCATAGGCATGGTAGGTGAATGCGCCAATCATTATACTATGAGGCGGACTTATCCCCATTAGATTGATTTTTTTAGGATTTCTACCTAAAAAAACCAATATTTACGACTTTTTGGAAATGGTCCCAATATTTGAATAAATAGTATGAACTCAAGTATTTATCTTTTCTTCAAAAAAAAATATCGTCCGTAAATATTTAATATATTGTGAAGAACGGAAAGAATAACACAAAACATTTTCTTAATAAATGCAGGGTGAAAAATTATTACCAATTGTTTAAATTAACTATTTATGTAGTCAAAAACACTCATTTAGGATTCTGGATCTAATATATTGAAACTGTATTTTACCTGCGCCCGGACATGGACTAAAAATTATAACATTAAAACTTTATTATTTTCAAATGAATATCCAATATTTCAAGCCCTCTTTTGAAATTCAAACTCTAAAAGTTAAGGTAACTTTTATAAGATATTCATTAGAAGTTTTTCCACTTGGAGTCGAAACCGGGACGTTCCTCTTCTACCCTTAACCTTAAACCACCCCCAACGGTAAAATATATTTACCAAAACATACCTTTCCTACGTACTTCGGTTAGTGGTCATATTTTAACTGTAGGTGTTCGCTTTATCTCGGGCGTTTGAGTTATTGTTATTGCAAAATGGCACGGAGCAGTGTAATATTGCGAAATATTTTATTTATTTATTAATTGCCAAAAAACGATTATTGATAAAAAAAACTAACAAATATGTACTCAAATAATAAAACATGTCAAATATTACAACAGAGATAAAGACTATTTTAGAGAAGGAAACGTAGAGGTCTAGGCATCCACTGGGCTTATGTCATGTCATTGGCTGGTTTAAGTGGCCACTTTACATACTGTGTAACATTCACCATTTTTCCTATATTTGACCATCTATATTCCTTAGATTCTTCCACCTGTTGACGTTTGTGAAGTTAAAGAGCTGAAACCTCCTTGTCCATTCAGTCCTTGTCTATAAAATGTTGACAAACTCAAAACATTGTTAATAAAATATGTGTTTCTTGTTGGTATACTTGTCCGTTTTACTAAAGTTTCGGACAGCATTTTACCGACTATAACATATATCGGCGACAGTATCATAATTATATTGTATTTTTAAAATTTATGTTCTTAATTCACTCATCTTTTTATTTTTATACGACTTCATAACACTGTTTCTATATTTTATTTCTTTATATTGTATTTAAAAAAATATATGTTGTTTTTATCTTCTTTTTTTTTATACCAACTTTACTTCTAAACACTGTTCTATCTTTTGTTGCTTTATATTGTGATTTTTAAATTTTATATTGTTTATATACTCATATTTTATAAAATTTAAATGTATGTAAAAGCCTTGTGGGCGTGAAAAATAGTTTATTTTATATTATATTATAACAAAAAACCAACAGTATCATAATTAATCAAATTTGTTTTTATTGGACCAAAACATCATTTCAAGTAAAATATTTAAGGCGTTTACATTTAAGACAAAGACATATCTAAGACAAAATATCCGGCCACGAACTTTTAAGTAATTGCTGGATATTATGAAGGCATAATATTTCCCAACAGTAAAAATATTTGCCTCTTAAACATAGTTTCTTCTTCTTGCGGTGCCTGCTATCAGGTCTTTTCGACGTTGGTGATCACAACAGCGAAAAAATCTCGGTCCTGTGCTACTCCGCAGCCAGATCAAAGGCTTATTGGATTTACTCGCCAAAGTGATTCCTGGGAAAAAATTACCAAAGTAGTTTCCCGTTGCCTTCTCTGGTAGATATTTCTGTCGGGGTTACTTTCTCTTAGCTGGTTGGTTCTGGTTTGAAAGCGCCAGAAACTCGCCTTTCATCAAACATCTCTCATTATCTGCTGTGATCACACCGTTATGAGTGTGATCCCATTGCCCGGGGTTCACGATGTGGACGCTAACAAGTTGGACTAGTCAATATTTTTGCTGGTGAAATGAAACTGGGCGATCGCAGAACTTTATAGAATCACACCCTCTAGACCAGTGGTTTGCAAACTCAATAAGGATGTGAGCTACTTTCAGAAATTGAACTTGTCTGGTAAGCTACCTATACGAATTCCCTCCTTTACAGTTTTTTATCATCGGCCCTTATCGTATCATACATAATATTTTTATATTAGTTTACACAAATGAAACATAAAATGCCGACTTTAAATATAAATTTACAATCAAAATAATAATTGAAAATAGGTGTGATTAAAAATGAACATAAAAATAAAGAGTAAAAATAATTAGTCAAAAGAATGGCATTCACTTTCCTCCATAATTTTTTGAATTATCGGTGAGTACCTTGTCACTCCCATCCGAATGCAATTATCAAGATGTAAATCTGTGAGTCTGTTTCTATATTTACTCTTAACAACCTTCATAGTGGAAACGTAGACAGCAACCTTTTAAGCATTCGTTGAAGTTTAGCACATTTTTTATTTATTTTCGTAGTTCTATAATAAAATTTACTAGGCAAATTTAATATCCTATGCGAGCCACCGAAAATACCCAGGCGAGCTACCGGTAGCTCACGAGCTACTGTGTGGCGATCACTGCTCTAGACGGTTCAAACTCCAATAATTTAACTGCTGTAAATGACGTCAAACTACGAAGTGACCACGTTCAGTTGCTCTTTAAATCAGCATAACTAGAGGCAGGTTTGTTCTGGAAACCGAAAGATAAAACTATCTGCGCTGACGCTGTCGAAAAATTGTTTTCCTCAAAATAGCCGAGTTTTCGATTTAAATGTGTCAGTGTAATTCATCCTTTCTAAGTAGTGAACAGTTGATCCTCAGCATGCCTAAGAAGAATGCAGTGGGATAGTGCCAAGGATAACTATTATACTTTGGCATATAAAAATACCTAGGAGTTTTTTTCTGAACCCTTTTTCAAATACTCGTATATTTAAAAAAATGAAAATTAAATTGTGGTAGAGATCCCGAATCGTAAAACACTACGTGACTACAACCCGACTCAAGAGATGCAAAAAAAATCATTAAGTAGCGATTTACGATTTAAGAAAGTAACCAAAAAAAAATTCTGATTTAGGATTTGACGAATTTTGTAAGAAAAACAAGTGAATGATTTTCTGTTAATCTTGACGCGGGTTATAAAACTGTCTCTAAAACGTGAACTAAACTGATCGAAACGTTTTGGCCGCAGTTTGTTCCACAGAACATACCAGTAACTGACAGCGGAGTAACGAAGATGGATAACAGTTACTTTAGTATGTTTAACTTAACTTTCTCAGCGGTTAACTTGACGTTTGTTTAGAGTTTCCCGCCTCTCCTCGCTAATTATGTCGTCTTATTAATAGAGACGAGACTTTCTTCGGAGCTGCCTGCGGTTGCTATTTAAATTTTATGGAAACGAACAATTTTTATAAATCACCGTTTCTTGATTTTATTTGTGGTTTAAAACTCAATCAAAATTGTCGAACGAAACCTTACAAGCGAGAAAGCTAAACGCTATTAATGAAAACCAAATAAATGTTTTGAAATACAAATTGAATTTGTTTATACATATTATAATATTACATAAATTTTTTGTACACTTTGTCGAACCAACAAAGGTATATACCCCGTTCCAATCTAGGCAATGACATTTTAATACATAATATTATTTGCAAATTAAAAGAAACAACCGACAAATAAAATATAAACTTACGAGTATACACATACTGATACATATATATACACACTTGTACACATACACACAAACATTCACATTTACACATACATATACCCATGAGTATACACATACATACATAAAATTTAATTAATGTGCGAAACTTTATGATTGCCTATTGTATTTTTTTATTTTTTTTTTATTTCAGAAAATTATTAACAAATTACAAAAGGGATGGAGAATACCTCAAAAAAAGAAATATTGAAGTCTAGGCATTTACGGGGCTTATGACCTGTCAATGGCTGGTTTGAGTGGCCACTTTACAGACTGTTTAACATTCACTATTATGCCAATGTTTG
The DNA here is from genome assembly GCF_059751315.1 of Micrasema longulum. Taxonomy (NCBI): domain Eukaryota; kingdom Metazoa; phylum Arthropoda; class Insecta; order Trichoptera; family Brachycentridae; genus Micrasema; species Micrasema longulum. Next base: position 20,969 of record NW_028278586.1, read on the forward strand.
AACATCCATATTTCTTCAATTTGTTGATTTTAGTGAAGTTAAAGAGCTGAAACATTTATTGTTGTGAAGAGATTTATTTGACTGAATTATTTCACATACTAGGCAACGCCTGAAAGCAATTTTCCGAATTTTTAAACTTCTTCTTGGACCCCTTGGTTTTATTACAATATTTTAGTTTGTCCAAATATTTGTAGATCAAAGTTTCCATATTCCCTTCTTTAAGGTATTCTCCATCCACGTTGTAATTTGTAATTCTTAACGACTTCCAAGGGGGTGAAAACCAGTCCTTTGTCTACAGACATTTGGACAAACTCAAATATTGTCAGTATTTTATTTTCAATATCCAGTAAGAGTCTCCAATCCACGACATGTATCAACCACTCTGACTCCCTACGACTAATGCCATGAAAGAGTGAAGTCAACACTTTCTTTAACTTGACAACACTCCCGCTTTTCCATAATTTTTGGCAATAAAATATGCACTTTCTTGCCAATATAATAGTGTTGCCTCGATACCAGAACAGTGTTGACCCCTGCACTTAGTATCAGATCCCTAATGAAGTATCTATTATGGTTGTGGTTGACGGTTGGGTATTTGTCTCTGTTTATGTGTGTAACCACTACCGTTCTAAATAATATTAAGTACTCTAGATTTTTTGAACAGCAAGTCACTTTAATAACGAAACAGTTTTTTTTAAATGACTCTGATTGAAGATTTGAATGGAAAGAATATTCATCTTCTTTTTACTTCCTTATTTAAATTTAATGGGGAATTATCCTTGCTGGGTAACGGCTCAAACACTTGCCTCAGACACGTGGAAGTGAGATTCGGTTTCCGGTGTGATTTTTTTAAGATTGGGTGTGTCCTAATTTATTAATTAAATAATGATAGCTGAATAATTACATGTATATATGTTATCAATTTTTATAATTTATTAATTATTTATTTTGTTCCAAAAAAAAAGTTTCTTGAAAATATTTTTTAATAAAAATAAATACTTACGGTCTTATGATTTACCCAAATAAATTTAATTTTGCTTCCATTTTTTTAAAACTGTAAATGACCCTAGAACATGAGAAACAAGAAATGATATATATAATTGCCTAGCTTGGATCGGGATATGTACCCTTATTAGCTGGGCAAAGTGAACATGGAATTATATTTTGAAAAAGAGCATAAATGAATAAATAAATATTAGCAATTTGAAAAAAGTAAAAACAGGATTTCCCGTCATGAAAAATCCGTTACGCTCTTTCGCGTTCTCGAGTTTCCGCGAAGCTTCCAACAATGAACAACTCATCAGTATTAGTAGAGAAAAGTTTGAGCTCATCTTGACAAAAGCTCTGTCTAACAAAGGCCTAAAGATCCGAAGTCAAGCCCAATTTCGGGGCTTAAATTTTTCAACGGTTGAATGAGCGGGATTAATACAGAAAACCTTTTGTTTTTAAAAGCTCTCTCGCACTAAAACCGTAACAATTGTACGCTCAAAAGCTATCTAATTTTTAGCATACGGATGATGCTTTTTAAAGCAAATCGTTCGAGATCTTTATTTTCCTTCAACAATTATAAAGCCTTGTAAAGATTTTAAATTTTACCCACGTTTTGTAGAAAATTACAAGTGAAAATACGGAAAAAATCCTTTATGCTAATTTTAAGACATTCAATCAAAACCGGTTTTAATAATGAAGTAGATTTTTAAAGGTACTTTTTATTCCATGCTTGTCTCAATTTTTTGCTTTCCTTTTTTAGTGGAAATTAGTACAGTGTGCTGCCATCTACGGTATGCTCTGAATTTAATTAGAATATTTTTTTAGTGTTGTAAAGCGTGAAATTGATGTCATTTCAGATAAATAAATGTATTTGTTTATTTAAAATTTTAATGCGTTCTGGTATGCAAAAAATAATCGTATGCAAAAAATAAACGTTAGTTCAATAAATAATAATTTTAATTATATTGATGGTTTTTGATTTAATGATTAATGACAGAGTTAATGATTTAGTTAAAATTATACATAAAATTAAGGAAAAAAGTTGAATAAAATGGAAACATACGAAAATTTGAATTTAAAAACTCCCCTTTACTTAAACCTTTAATTTAATTTGATATTGTTTTATTAATAATATTTAATACTTTGTGGTCAAACATTTTACTAAATGGTTTTAAATATTTGTATATAACCACTCACCGACTTTTTATGTCTACCGATTTTGGAACACACCCGTCTCTTCGTCAGGACACCAATTAAACCAACATGCAAAACCCACTATACACCTTCACCATAGTCGTTGCACAAAAATACAAAACCAACACGACATGCATTTTAATAAGCGCATGCACTGATTAGGACAAACATGCACTGATTAAATGATGAAAATATTCTGTTGTTTGAGAATTAATAAAAAAAGTAGAGAGGATGGAGGGAGGGTTTAAGCTTAATAGGTTTAATAGGGTGACCATTACAGTGGAACATCGTATAAAGGACTATATTGGATCACTAGACTAGGTATATAATCAGTGCATGTGCTTATTAAAATGCATGTCGTGTTGGTTTTATATTTTTGTGAAACAACTATGGTGAAGGTGTATAGTGAGTTTTGCATGTTGGTTTAATTGGTGTCCTAAAGAAGAGACGGGTATGTCTCGAAACCGGTAGACATAGAAAAGTCGGTAAGTGGTTATATACAAATATTTAATAACATTTAGTTATATTGTTGTATTTGATTTTAATATCACTATTGTTTTTTATCTCTAGATATTAAAAAATTAGTTATTTCGAGCCTCAAATACCATAATTGTTCTTTCTATTTATTTACAAGAAAAACAATACAATAAACCAATTATTATAAAAATAGTTATTTTTTCACATCAGAAACTAAAATGTAATATTTATGTATTTTCCCTAAAATATTTTATCATGTTTCTAAATTACGTGCAAACTTCCCTATCATAGAATCAAAGTATTGTACTAAGTTAATCTGCTCAAAAGTGTATTTCCTATTCTGGTCCTTTATTGTGTTCTTCCGTATGTTCTTTTCTTACCTTTTGAAAATAAAATAATAAAAAAAATACTGAGACTTAATCCCGATTTCGGTCAAAAGCTTTCCTAAAAATGAACTTTTTTGCAAACCAGTTGTAAATTTAATATATTTATGTTGTCTGTCCCTTAAGAATAAACTTTTGTGATCTTTTAATATCCATACCTTGTACCGAATAAATATAATAAAAGTTCAAAATGTTGTAAAAAATTTACCAGTCCTGAAGACGCCTTTTTAAAATTTATTTTATATTTTTTACATAAAAAATTTATTACAAAAATACACTTTAGAAAAATACATCTTAAAATTAAGCTAAACAGAAATTTTAAAAAATGCCCACAAAGACTTCAGCGTCTGAGCGTAGGCCATTCCTTTTTTAATCATTTAAAAGTTTATATCATATAAATATGGTATGACATAAAAAGAAAATAAGAAAAAAGAAAAATAAAAGAAAAACCAAATTAACATATGCTGATATTACGAAGACATGATTTATTTGCAGTATCCATTGTTTTTTTAAAGAATGTGTCTATCTGTTTTTTCCATGCTAATCCAATACCTCAAACTGACTTTGCCTTCTTATTCGAAAGCGCTCGTTGGTCAAATTAAATATTAATAAAACTAAACCAAGAAGTTTATGGGTAATTTTATCTATATCATTAATAATTTAAAGTTATAATTGTATTTACTTACTTTGAAATAATTTCGTTTTTCTTCGGCTATCTCCGAGTGTAAGAATGATTTTATTTGAAATTTGGTTAAGCGTATGAAATTTTCATAATCATGAAAAATATCAAAAAGCCCTTTTCAAGCCTGAAATATTCATCTTGCTTAAATTTTATGTTAGCAAGTCAAACACCAATTTAATTTTTCGTCAGCGTATTTTCATCAAAAAATTCTCAGGTGATTTTCTCCTTCCCGGCTCCACCCCCGAGAGTGATTTTATTTACTGGTAGAATCGTGAAGCAATGCAACTGGGAACAAACTAGGGCACAGGGATGTAGCTTGTCCCATGAGACCTAATCATAATATTTAAAGTTAGTGCGCTTATTTTGAGCAATGTAATTCCTCGTTAGAAATTGAATAACTCAATTTTAAGTTATAAGAAAACAAGTTTTAGAAGGCACTCAAGAATAATAACAGTAAAATTTGACTAAACGAATTGCCAAATGCGTAATTTATACAATAAACATAAATCAGAATATGTTTTATTTGCGTGTTGGTGGAATAAATATTTCAGAGTAGGTACTGGACAGTCTTAATTACAAAAAAACACAAGTACTGCAAACTTATTGACAAAAAACATTTTCTGCAATATCTAACAAATTAATGATTAGTCAGTGAATAATTCAGTGTCCTTTAAACCCAAGTAACATTTTTTCTTATTTAATAAAACTTCAAGTGTTGAAAATATATATCCGTTGGGCTTATTTCTGAAAGCAAAATCTTTCAGTTAACCGAAAAAGACTAAAGGTTAAAATTTATCCAACAATGTTTTGAGCATGACCAAATGGTCACAGACTGGCTGGATTTCCTCCCTAGGAAGTTATTCATATTTAAATTTGTTGCAACAGAGATGGAAAACACTTTTGAGAACGGAATAAGAAAGTCTAGGCATTTACAGGGCTTATAACCTGTCATTGGCTGGTTTAAGTGGCCTCTTCACACACTGTGTAACATTCACCATTTAGCCTATGTTTAAACATCCACATTTTCTCAACTCTTCCATCTGTTGACTTTTGTGAAGAAAAAGAACTGAAACTCTTATCATGTGGGTGAGATTCATCCAAGTGAACCAATCTACCTACTAGGCAACGCTTGAAAACAATTTTCCAATTTTATACTTGTTCTTTTACCAGGTAGTTAATTCAACCATGTTTTGAGTGTTTCCAAATGCTTGCAGACTGGCTGGATGCTTGTAAATATCTAGACTTCTTTGTTTCCTTCTCAAAAGTGTTTTCTCTCTGTGTTGCAACAAATTTAAAGTCGAAATTTGTATTTAAAAAATGTATCGTGAATAGGGTTGCGATATTTCGCTAGGGACTCGCCTGGAATGGGGATATGTAGTAACAAAATAGGTTATTTTATAATGGTTTTCCAGAAATATAAAAAAAATGTTTTTCTTACAATTTATGTGGTGTTTCTTGCGAAAGCTACGAGTAGCTAAGTACCGCTGGCCATATTTTTTCTATGACTTGACGTGATACTGCAATATTGGTTCTACAGTCCCTAGCAGCGGACGACATTTTTTACCGTTATTTTTTACTGGACCAACATCAATGATATTACTTTTTCTACAATGGTTTTGTGAGCAGGAATAGAAATAAAAAAAAAACGCTTTTCTTTCACAGAACCTATCGACTTCCGCTCTATCGAGGCAAGTTTAGCTTCGATGAAGTTTTATAGATACATCAATTGCTGAAACGACCATTTGCCACATTATTTTCACGTTTATTATCAGTACGGCCGTAGAATTTTTTTGTTGATTAACAGCGTTTCACTAAGTAAGTTTAAATTGGGACATTATAGATTTTATCGGTACGTCAGAACAAAGGCAATAACTATGACGTTCCTAATATATAGGGACGGATGGCAACCCTAATCGTGAGCATAAAACGAATACTGTTTAAGTCAGAATTCCTGTATGTTAGAAAATCAAGATTGAAGTTTGTACAAAGTGTCACACACTTTTTTTTTTCACTACAACAGGCAAGGAGGCCCAATACAGTGGTGAATTACATCACAGAATACCCAGGCTTGAGAAAAATCACATTAGGTTTTTGTGTTCTTACTGGGAATCGAACCCGGAACCTTCCGTGAGTGAGTCAAGCGTCTTGACCACTACACCACACATATAGTTTTGCTATTTGGCACACATTTGATTTTTAGATTTTTTTGCTTTACATAATACAAATCACTATCAATGTATTTTGTCGTTATGGAAGTATTTTGATTTTGTCCATATTTCTTGTATCAGATGTCCATAAACTGACTCGACAAATATAGACTTATTAATTTTGTAAAAAAAAAGGAACTTTAATAAAATTCCTTTTTTTCAGTAAAATATACCATCATTATCATCATCATTCCCTTCTCGCACCCAATGGTGCATTGGTACACAAATCGCAGCAAATCTAAATCATTTTTGTAACACGAAGGTAAGATGATCAGTCTTACGTTTCTGGTACCAGTCTAGGGACTATGAAATACGCGAGTGTGAAAACACCCTTTAAATAAATATTTCATAACAACCATGTCAGGAATCAAACCCAAGACCTTGCATTGAAGGCAAACGCGCTAACCATTACAATAACATATACCAACCAGCACAAAAGCTTGGTTAAAATCTTAAAATTGCAAAATTCGACTTAGCTACTTTTTTATGTATGCTCACAATATATATATATACGTATACATATATACAAATAAATATTACATATTTATTTGTTTACTTTTGAATTATAGGTGTTTTTTATAGGCAGATGGCGCTTATACAAAATAAACTTATTAATAAAAATAATTTTGTTTTTTCTCAAAACGCATTACTCGTATGTGATGTGGAATATAGGATCAGGGCCCCGATTACAATGGTAAGTTAACAGAGTTATCTTTGGCTGTTTAAACAGAAAAACCGATAATTGTGTACGAAAATGAGTATATTTGCATGAGCATTTAAAGGATCTTCGTCGGTTACCTATAATTAAACATTTTTAGAAGAAAAAAAAATATTCATATTCTGCTTTTTATACAGAAACTTTTATTTTACTTTATAGATAAAATTGATAATAAATTTTAACTTCCCATTGTACTCGGGGCCCAGGTTATTAGTTTAGAATGATAAGGTATTTAGAGTTATAAAAAAGTGAATGTTAAGCAGTCCGGCTCTACGATTTGTTCGGCTTTGAGCGAGTTTATTCTAGTTGTGGTTTTATCAAATTAGTATATTACCTTTATTTCTAATTTTCTCTTACTGCTTACTGAATTTAATAATTATTCCAATTAATTATGTGAAAAGGATCTACAAATACATTATGGCGTACCGACTGAAACACGCACGATTATATCATCATCCTACCTAGAACATAATTTGGTGAAGAATGTAGTATAATGTGTCAGAAGATAGAATCCCATTTATCCCCATGGCCGTGGTTAGAGCACGGTAGTGGAATAAATTATATTTGCGAATAACAAATATACATAATTAAATTATCGAATACGATGTAGACGTATGATGTTACTTTGCAGAATGGATGAATCCAAATTTTGTACCATTTATCCCTTGGTACAGTATTGATGCGATTAATTAATGAAAATAATTTGCCAGATTTGGGGAAATTGCTTCAAACCGAATATTCAACAAATAAAATCCGTACGAGTTGGGATGCTTTAATTAGTGGTTGGTTAAAAAACAAAAGAAAAAGGTCATGATAACATACTATTTTTCATATTTTACCAGTATAAAGACTGTTTTAATATTACGTTACACTAGTAAAAAAAAAACGATTACGAAATAAGAAGCCAAACCCAAAACTAGTTAGATATTTAAAATTGATAATGCCTTCATTTAAAAAGAGGCAGTAGAGTCTAAGATCTTACATTACACTTTAAATTTACGCTAAATATATTTAGTTTTCTCTTCATATACAAGAGTGTATTATGTATCTTATTTTTACATTTGTTTTCCATTTAAATTTTCTTCTCTAATTGTATGTCGGCCTCGTGGTGTAATCGCCGGCGCGTTTCCTACCATGCATGAGGTCTCGGGTTCGATTCTTCTTTCCTTCCCATCCCCTTTCCTCTCTTCATAGTAAAGTGTTTATTTTTAAATTAATTTTTATTTTATTAATCTTTGTTTTTAATATTTGTATAAAATTGTAAGATTCAATATGTCCATGTATATGTAATTTTCTCAAACTGAACGGTTTGGGTAGGTAGGAATAAATTGCCTTAAGGCAATATGCCCGCCCTTGTATGTATATATATTATATATGTATATAAAGTGTTCAATAAAGAAATAAAATTCCCGACATGGTTTATACGAAATATTTATTGAAAATGGTGTTTTCACACCAGAATATTTCATAGTCCCTAGACTGGTACCTGAAGCGTAAGACTTATTAAATTATCTTCATATAACAAAAAATCAGGTACGCTGCGAGTGGTATACCGATGCAGTGCCATATGCACCATTATGTGCGGAAAGGGAATGATGATGAATTGCATTTGGTTTACATAATGTATTTTTTTTTTCAATGAAATTTGTTTTATTTCAATTTTATCATCACGTGTACCAATGTAGTAGATATTTTTAATTTATGTGTATTATTAAATAAATAGTACGTTAATACCAAATAAAATTATGTATTTATGTCCGATTATCTGTGTGCACGTATTACCTATATTAATGATAATTTGTTGATTATTTGTTTTTCATACCGTTCGTATTTTTTAAATATTGAAATATTTTATTTTAACATGCCAGTTATACCACTATACAGTGTTTGCCTATTTTGCGCCCTTAATAATTAAAATGGCGAACGATCATTATCAGTTGTTATGTCCAAAATCTTCGATTCTCTATCTAAGGATATAAATAGCATTAGTTACATGGCTGTATTTAAAAAATGGCTAAAAGAATACTCATTGAATCAAACAGTAAATAGGTGAAGATTTTAAATATTTAATTTTTATTTATCCGTTTATTTATACCGTGGTTGTAAAAGATATAACATATAAAATGTATTGTTACATTATTTTGCTTATTTATAACTTCACCCAATCATTCTGAACAAACGAATTGTAAAACGAAAAAGGTGCCTAAAATACAACATAAATGAAGACTGTAAAAATGTATAATTATGCTGTTAAATAAATAAATAAAAAAAAATAAAAAAATGTTCAAATGCCTCTGTGGATTTTTTTGTTTACTATTTTTACTGTTAATATGTATTTCATTTCTATATAATTATCCTTTATCTTAAATACTCCGTTTTACCTCTTATGTATGCTGTAAAAAAAAACAAAAAAAAAAATAATTGAAAAAAAAAATACAAAAAAATAATAATAAATGGAACATTGTACCAAAAAAAATCGTCGCAAATAACCGTGTTAAAAAATGGGTTACAAGTTGTGATAGTACGGGGTTTGAACCTCGGATCTTATGATCCGGAGCCCGCGACACTACCCAGTGACTACGACCCGGTCTGTAAACCAAATAAACGTGTCGGGAATCGAACACAAGAATTTATCCATAGCTGGAAGCGCGTTAACCTCAATTCCACGAGGCGGATTATAATATTCTTCCAGGATTTATTATCAGATTATGAACGTCCTTAAAGGGACAGTAATGCGTAACTTATAGGACATCCTTGGGTGAAGATTTACACAGGATCTAGTGACCGGGAATGATGACGTCCATCTATTTGAGTGACGCCGTATTTGAGTTGTGGCGCTTTATGTGACCGCGTGATCCATTTAATGGTTCAACAAAGTATGTATGAGAAATGTAGGCTTTCCTTTTCTTGGCGTTTTATTATATTTCCTTGACGTTATACGTATTTAAACTCATTTGACAGATATCTTAACAGAGACGAATAATTTATCATCAATAGTTATCAATTCATATATAAAAGATTTATCAATATATAAACTCTGCTGGATATATCCATTAATGCTGAGTCCGCCGAATGAATTTAATATTGGTATTTTTTATTTAAAAACTATTTTTTTCAATTTATAATTTATTTTATTACATAAAGTAAACTCGGCTCTGAATTATTATTATTATTATTAGAAATGTGTAAATCTAGGCTTTCACTTAAACCAGACTTTGACAAATCGTCGATTTCTTTTTTTTCCGCATCCGCTCCTAAGTGGAGCATGTGAACATCACTAGACGCCTTCAGGAGACTATCGCTAGTCAGCGCTCTCACCGAAGCCAAAAGATCGTCATCGACGGCCTTCCAGGACGGCATGGCGGGAGCCCGTAGGTGTAAAGAAGAGGCAACGTGGATTAAGGCTCTTGAGGCATCAGCAGCTCGTGTCCAAGACAGATTCGCACCCACAGGGATACTAGCGTTATACAAGAGTTAAATAATTAAATACATATTTGGACTTAGTATGGACTAGAGTTTCAGGTAGTACGCATCTTGTTAAAAGTTGCTCCAGCGATTCCTAGGCGGGTTGCGAGTATACCACGGTGGCGAATCGTCCATATAATCAATTATGCGCAGCTTACCACTATATTAAACTATAAATAATAATATTTTACAGTAGTTTTTTACTGTGAGTGAATAAATGCATTTTTTTATTTTCATAAATAAACGTCACCGTTTATATCTTCCTCAAATAATAAATATAAACATCTAAAAGTGCACCCAGCGCATAGCCCGTTCTCAATGCGTGAAAGAAACTGGCCGATTATTACAGCTTATTTCTCAATACAAAATGTAAACTGTATTTTAACATCCAAAAACCCAGTAGGTATATTTTCCGTGCTGAGTTCACTCGCAAATTACAGATATTATTTTAAGCTTCTCTATTTGGAGAGTAGCATTTTAAACATTATTTCGTAAAGACCATTTTCGTTTGATAGTATTCTGTTGACATATGATGCCAGTTTTTATGTCCGCGCATCTAAGCTAGTGGGGCTGCGTTCGGTGTTGTCAGTTTTTAGCATTATTAATTTTCAGTTTAGAAGGAAACGAAGCTGACGGCGGTCACGACGGTTACGTGACATTTTTCTTGCAAGATTATTGCGAATACGTCTAATGAATGTAATTGTCATGTTATGTAATGTAATGTAATATGTAAAGTTAAAACGATGTATTTTGGCATAAAAAAATAAATGTTAATTAATCTAATCGTTTTTTTTTTAGCTTTTCAGAAAAAAAAATATGTTAACGTTTCCCATTACGTAAAAGAAAAAACAATTTTCGCGAACATAATGGGGAGTGACGCCTTACAATAATACGTTTATTTTGTTTTTAATTAGTAAAAATATACGATGTTTTCAATCAGTGCTAAACAAAAAGGAATTATGAATATAATTATTTTATTATATTATTTTTTTAACATATTTTTTTAAACTTTTGCATACATGTTCTGTATTAAAAAAATGGAGAATAAACCTACATATTTCGCGAAGTTATTCATTGTTATGATAAAATAAATAAAACAACTTTGTTTTTAACCACTAATTTTTATTTTTCACCGACCGGTTTCAAAGCAAACAAGCTTTTTCGTCAAGGTTGACGTAACTAACTGACAAAGAAGCTTGTTTGCTTTGAAACCGGTCGGTGAAAAGTAAAAATTAGTGGTTAAAAACAAAGTTGTTTTATTTATTTTATTATAATGAATAACCACAAAGTTAGTGCTTAAAATATAAGCTTTATATTTATTCATTGTTGTTTGTTTGTTGGATTATTGGTAATAATTATTTTAATTAAAAATAAGTAGGTATTTCGTCTTCTGTTGTCAGCAGGTGAAACTGAAGTTCGAGAGATGAAGCTTTTTACATATAAAACCATTGAAAAAGAAGCCATGTACCTTTATATAATTTATTACTTAGAGGTATGTATGTACATGCAGGTACAAATTATGAAAAAAAATGTAGCTTACCTATAAAAAAAAGTCACCGTTCGCACTGGTATACCACCATCCTCATTTTGTGAACTCCCAAGTATTGAAAGTCGCCAACTCTCTCGACTCTCTGCTCATTATTACAGATGATGATAAAGATCAAGTATTGTGGTCAGGTCCTAGGCCAAGTATTTAAAAAATGTTTCTTCGTCTCTCTTGTAGTATCTATGTGGGTACTTTTATTATTAAACAACCGGGTCCTGGTTCCGTGGTAGTATTGTGGGCTCGCGGGTCAAAGGTTCGAGGTTTAAATCTCACTCTACCAATCTCTCCGAATCCTACTCTTTTATTTTTTAAGCACAAGTTATTTACGACTTTCATAAAATAGTCTGAAAATATAAATATTTGAGTTAATAATAAGAACTCAAGTATTTCTCTTTCTTCAAAAAAAATAAAAATATTTTTATTGTTTTCAAAAACATTTTTCACTTTGTGGTATGACATTTTACACTTATATGGTTATAAATTTGTATAAAACCACTTTAATTTAGAATTATACTTCGACCGGTTCCGAGGTTACTACCTCATCGTCAGGAATTAAACTAACTTATAATTACTCGCGTTGCTATTTATATAATAAAATATTGTATGACAGAGACAGGAAATTGAAAGAAAGAGAGAGAAAGAAGATAAAATGAATCATAACGGGAATATTTTAAATGAGGACTTGAAGTTAAATTTAATTAATTATTTATTATTTGAAGTTTCTGATTAATGCCTTTACTTATTTCTAATCGTTCTAAATTGTCTAAACAAAAACCATTGTTATTGACAATTTTCTACACCCGTTTTTTGATTAAAATCTTTAAAAAAGATTTTGGTTTTCGGATATAAGATGATTTGCGAATTATGAAAAATTATTATAACTGAGACATCTTATATGTTCTTTGATTCTAACTTTAAATTTACGTGACTGACTACTACTACTATTACTACCATCACGCCATTTCCCCGTAGGGGTAGGCAGAGATAATGGACCGCCACACACGTCTATCCTGGCATACAATCCTAGCTTCTTCCACATTCATACATCTTGTCATACATGCCCTTCGGTTCTGTCTGCTTTTGACATGACCAGACTTCAGATTTTGGTTTATCTGATCTTGCCACGTCTTCCTTGGCGTCCTCGTCTCAAATTTACGTGAAGTTTTTCTAATATAGAAATTTGGGCAATTTAATTTATAAATTCCCGAATGATCTAATTTATCATCCTTATCTTTACAATTTGATAATATTTTACCCATATTATTATTAGTATAAATATTACAAAAACGTTAGGCCAGCTTTTCTCTTTCATACCATGTACTCGCGAACCAATATGCTAACAACATCGATGTCTTTAGCGTGAGTCTTGTAAATTTTAAATATCAATGTATATGTTCCTTATCAAATAGAACTTAATATTCTGTTCATATTGTATTTTATAACATTATGTACCTAGCTGCTTTAAACCTTTTATTGTATTTCTTTAGCTTATTAAAAAAAATAGATATATATATATATTGCTTTAATTTTTTTAAAACCAACTTTACTTTTAAACACCGTTCTATATTTTATTACAGTATATTGTATTTTTAAAAAATCTATGTTGTCAATACACTCATCTTTTTATTTTTATACCAACTATACTTCTTAACACTGTTCCTTTATTTTGTTCCTTTATTATATTTCTTTAAATTGTGTTTTTTTTTTACATCTATGTTGTTTATATACTCATCTTCTTTTTTTATACCAACTTTACTTCTTAACACTGTTCTATCTTTTGTTGCTTTATATTGTATTTTTTAAATTTAATGTTGTTTATATACTTATATTTTGTAAAACTTTCATGTATGTAAAAGCCTTATGGGCGTGAAAAAAAAAAAAAAAAAAAAACATATTTTATAATATAAATAGCAACGCGAGTAATTATTAGTTCGTTTAATTCCTGACGATGAGGTAGTAACCTCGAAACCGGTCGAAGTTTAACTCTAAATTAAAGTGGTTTATACAAATTTATAAACATATAAGAGTAAATATATTTTTATTCAATATAGTGATATATTTTTATGAACCCTTCGTGTTTTGTGATTAAAACTATCAATTTTCGTCCCCTTCGGGATAGCGTTTAGCATTAGAAAATACTGAGAAAAAAATGTTTTTATATGGCAATAAATCAAGATGGATGCCATTAATCTTGCGGGCGGAAGGGCTCTGTTTGTCTGCCGTCATATTCAGTAAAGAAATATATTCAAAGGACAAATAATCGTCATAAATACGAAGGTTTCTTCAGCAGACATCCGGTGAGTTTTCTCTTCTCAAATTCGATAAAAGTCTCGGGAGATTTTTTATCTAAAAATAATGTCCAAAACAATTAAGGTGATGGATTTTTACTACTTTTTTGCAACTTTTTTGCAAGCAATATGCTTCGAGTTACACGGCTTTTAGTTATATAACCATTTTATTTGTTTTTAGTATATTTATTTTTAATGGTTCTTAAGTAAGACTTGTGAAGTCTATGTATGGATGGATAAAGAATCAAGAATTAAATTCTACATATAAAATAGAACAGACACCCCGGACGAGTGTATTCGACTCGATGATAGAAATTAGATAGAAACCCCGATAAAGGAAATCACTTGGAGAAGTCCGTCTAGTAGTATAGTGGTTGACGCGTGCAATATAAATATGGAATGTTGGTTTCAAAGGTGATTCTATGCTGCAATAATTCATGTAACGCATGATCGAACTACGGCGTATTTCGTTCAGCAATGCAGTGCTCATTTTTCAAGACAAAAAAAACTTTTATTTTCTTATAATAACATTTTGTAGCTTTGTTCAACGTACATATGTTAAGTAGGCAAGATTGCTCGCTGTCACTAGTACTCTTTATTGGATGTACTTTTATAGTACGCGATAAATGAAATCAAAGAAAATATAAGTAATAGAAGGGTAACAAAATAAACGGACTGATGATAGGTATATGATGAGGTTTGCGTATGACATCGCTTTGATTGCTAAAAGTGAAGAAGAACTCACAGAAGCTTTAACAGGCATAATGAAAGTACTAAATAATATATTTAACACACAGAATTAAGAATAGTCCAGAAGGAGCATAGAATCATATTTAAATACATTGGACTGTGTCCAATAATCCCTCCAATATGCCCAACTTTCACCACGCGCATTCGCGATGTCGCCGCGTAATGTTGCACGAGGGGAAAAATTTAATTATAACACAAATGTAATGTAAAAAAAGCAATCTGTTAATTTCTCTAAAATTGTATTGTGCAAATGGAAATATTGATTGACACAACAGAGTAGATAAGCAAAGGGTCATTTAATAAGAGTAATTGAATCAACGAACTTTAAACTTAAAATGTAAAACAAGTATTATTTAACATAAAAAACAAACACTTTTATATCATTTTTTCATTTAAATTATTTATTGACAATTCTTGATGGAATTCCATTGTAATGATGCAATAACTTATATTTACATATAAGTTATTAATTTAAAAAATACTTGGTACACTTCCACTTATTTATTTTGATCAATTAGCGCTTTCACTCTTTAATGGGCATCTTCAGACTGGTGAATATTATACAGTGTATGGGTAATTTATATACAACCAAATATTATCTTAAGTGTAGGTACATTTAAAAATAAGTTGAAAATATATACAATACGCAATATTGCAATGGAACAGAGTGAGAGAAATGATTGAAACATGTGTTGGCGGTGTACTTTAAGAGAAGAGTTATCACTTTTAAATCATGTTAAATAATATTTGATGTTTTAAGATAATGTCGGTCAAATGTCCACTACAGAGTTGTTTAATCCCAGGTCCGATTTTTATTAGTTCTCTCATTAGATGAGCAAAGTAGAGTAAAAAATTTACTATCCTGGCAACACTAACAAAATGTTCATTTTGTTTCTTTGACAATCTGACAGATGGAAAAATGATCCAATTTTAAGTAATGTATTTGCTACTTACACATTCATTTGCTAATTACGCATGCTATGTGATTGCATCCTGTTTCTTTAAGATCCTAGCAGTATTTCTACACTTTAAAAGGATACAATACGGTATAGTTGAATTCAAATCAGGAGTTGCGTACTGAGCGACGTCTACAAAGAAACTAATGGGTAAAACGTAAACCTTCTCATTTATGAGTATTTTAGTCGCCTTCTGTTTGATGTGCGTATGCGGTTTCTGGACTATTCTTAATTTTATGATTTAACATAAAATAAACAGGAGCAAAACTAAAGTGATAACTGGGCCCGTAATGAGCAGCAAATACATGCAGCAATATTAGAATCAACGCTGAAAAACGTGGAAGAGTTTGTGAACCTTAGAAGCGGGATCACCTAATATGGTAGAACCAAAAGAGAAGTCCATAGACGCATACACCAAGAAAGGTTGACGTTAAAGATTAAGACATATACGTATGGAGCATATTGATGTACGGCTGTGAGACATGGTGCCTTACCGAAAGAGATAGAAAAAAACTAGAGGCCTTGGAGATGCGGAGCTACAGAAAAATATTAGAAATTTCTTGGAGAAACCACATCACTAATGACGAGGTTCTCAGTAGAGTAGAAGAAGGGAGGCACCTAATCAAAACCATCTCAGAGAGGCAAGCCCAATGGATCGGTCACATAATGCGTCATGAGAGTCTCCTGCATGACATGATAGAGGGAATGGCTGAGGGGACCAGTCGCAGAGGGCGCCCCGACGGGAGTATTTAGAATAAGTGTGCCAGGACTTGAAATGTGCCTCGTATGTTAAAATGATATCATTATAAGTAGTAGCTGTAGAGAATAGGGCGCTGTGGAGAACGAGGTGCTGGACTTTGCTGCAAATCAATCCCCAGGATTGAGATTTTTAATTGTTTTTTTATTGAAATTTTTATAAGCACATACAAATTTATTTTTTTGTCATTCATGTTAGCATGTCCATTATATGAAACTGCTGTTTTAATGTGGATATATGCATAAAGTTTTTTAATTTTTTAGTTGACTTTATTTTTGAAGTGTTCATATCTACACATTGTAAAAGGCACTTTCGTGCCGTGTAGGTATTATATTGATATATAAATGATTAATAAATAAACGTTCTGTTGTAATGAGCCCAGAAAATATTAAATTTAAGCTAGTATATAATAAGTACTGACATACTACGACAGAGATGAAGAACGTTTTAGAGAAGGTAATATAGAAGTCTAGGCATTCACAGGGCTTATGACCTGTCATTGGCTGGTTTAAGTGGCCACTTTACACACTGTGTAACATTCATCATTCTGTCCATATTTGAACATCTATATTCCTTCAATTCTTTCATCTGTTGATGTTTGTGAAGTTAAAGAGCTGAAACATTTATTTATGCGGGTGAGATTCATCTAATTGAATTATTTCACCTACATATTAGGCAACGCCTGAAAATATATACGTACATATTCTCAATTTCTATACTTTTTCATGGACCGGGTGGATTCCGCTTGGCAGCTCCCCAGGGAGTTAAATCCAGTCCTTGTCTACACAAATTTGTACAAACCATAATATGTACATTGCTGCTAATATTTATACAAGTATGTGGTGCTAAGCATAAATTCTGTGTCACCGCAGTGATTATAGTTTACGTATACATGCAATCCGAAACTTTTTATTTGTTCTTTTATTTTAATGGACATAAATTCTAAGTAAAATTGAACGTATTGAACGAAATAGTCGGAATATAATTTTGGCACCCTGCCACTGTATTTGGGGCACACGTTTCGTGAGAATCGTATTGCAATGCAATGCATTTTTTTGCCATTTTAAATAGTGCTGCCCTGTTGAATTATTTGTGAGATACACCAGGAATTTTAAAATATTAATTAATAAACGCGTTTAAAATAAATGCAAAAAAATATGCAACACAGGCTATAAATTATTTTTCATACGTTTTTCTATGTTGTTGTGCTACAGTCAACTATGTTTTTGATATTTTCTTGAGTAAATAAAGAAAAAAATGATATTATTTGTACTCGTACATACACTTTTAAAACTTAGACTCTATTAAACAATATCTTGAGTGTGTCCAAATATTTGTAGACATGGCTGGAATTTACCCTCTAGGTTAAGATTAAAATTTATTGCAACAAAGACTGAAAACTTTTTTAAGTTGAGAATATGGAAGTTAAGACATTAACAGGCTTAAACCTGTCATTAGCTGGTTTGAATGGTTTAACATAGGTAGAATGATGAATGTTACACAATATGTAAAGTGATTACTTAAGCCTGCCAGTGGTAAGCTCTGTAAATGCCTTGACTATCATATTCCATTCTCAAAAGTATTTTCCTTCTCTGTTGCAATAAATTTACATACACTTTTTTATATTATCAAAACAGGCTAAAATACTGTTCTTTATAGTGGTGATAATTCTATAGAAGTTCATAGGCCGTGTTTGCCTAACATGTCATTCATGTTTTCACAAAATATTTATGCTTTGGCCAGGTAGTTGGTGACGAGGAAGGCACTGAGGGCCGGCGCGTTATCGTGATGCTACTTCCAGTCGTCTGCGATGTCCGGCCTGTGTTTCAGTCTTTTAAGCACTTCGACGTAAAATTTAGATTTCACAGTTGTACCGGGTGGTGGTACAAACTTGTGATGGACTAGTCCTTTGATATTTATTGTCCGTGCCAGATTTTAAAACCAGTTGACTGCATTAAATATCTGGGAATAAACGCTATGAGACTCGTCTTGATTTTGGAACTGCTCATCCTGGCCTTCTTAGGGCGAGGCGACGCCGACCTTTTTTTGATCTGACAGAGCATCTTCTTTAAAGGCTGTCTTGATCATTTTAAGAGTTTCTGCGGCAGTCTTGCCAAGTTTGACGCAAAGCTGGATCGCCATCCTTTGCTTTACCGAGCGCTGCATTTTGACCTTTGTACATGGTTTTAAAATAACTTCCGCGGAAACGCCTGCTTTCACTCTCCGAATGGCCGAAGACCTGGAGAAGACTAGGAGACCCAGCGTTCGTTAGCATACTCCCTCCACTACCCTTTCCAACCGGTCCGCACGCGCTCCGACGTACAGTCGCGTATAAAAAATCCCTGACATTACTTTCCGGACGCACTAAGTGTTTATATTAAGGAATATTTTAAGAATTATTAATTTAAAAATAGCAAATTACTCAATTTACAATCTTCATTACAATATGATGTTTTAAGATGAAATGGTGCATATGTCAATACATTAAACTCTCTTAAAATAGTAGAAAGAATAATTATCAAAGTAGTTTTTAAGAAACCTTCAACATTCAACACGGTAAATCTATGTAAATTATTTAAAGTTCAAACAGTAGACACAATTGACAAAATAATTTATATTATACAAATTTACAAAGAAGAAAAAAATAATGAATTGGAGCTGAATAAGTCACTCGGATATCAAAATAACATTAAAAATTCCTAAATTCAACATAAGTCATGGTCGAAATAGTTTTTTTTAAAGAAATAAAAAATTGCAATAATCACCCCAATGAACTAAAATTTATTAAAATTAATATATCGGTGAATAAATGCAAAGTAAATTTAAAGAATTTTTTTAAAAAACAGCTTTCTATTATATTATTGTCTGTGTTTATTTTTATTTCGTAAAGGTAATTTTAATTATTTTCTCTCGCTTATTCAAAATTATTACTTTAAATGACAAAAAAAATATAACAGTGTTAGTCACTCTGTTATGTCACTCAATAAAATGGCTCCCTGGAGAACTGCTCAGATTTGGCGCTAGTGGTGTTTGCTCAAAACTACATGATTTAATTATTAAAATATGGGAAACGGAAACGATGCCAGACGATTGGAACATCAGTGTTATATGCCCCCTGTACAAAAAGGGAGATGCCATGAACTGTGATAATTACAGAGGTATAACTGCTGGACACACCTTACAAAGTCTTTGTTGCATTCTTATTAAAAAAGACTTCTCCCACATGTCGAAAATATAGTGGGACAATACCAGAGTGGATTCAGACCAGATAGATCAACAACTGACCAAATATTTACATTAAGGATCATACCGGAAAAAATGATAGAATATAACATTGAGACCCACCACATGTTTATTGACTTCAAAGCGGCAGACAGTATCAAGAGGTCGAAACTGTACGAGGCAATGGTAGAATTGGGGATTCCTAAAAAGCTAATAAGACTCACTAAGATGACAATGTCTAAAACACAATGCTTGGTGAAGGTTCAAAACAGCAAGTCAGATCCATTCCAGACGCACAATGGTCTAAGGCAAGGTGATGCACCGGCATGCCTGTTGTTTAATATTGCTCTTGGAAAATCCTTAAGAGATGCAGCAGTAGAAACAACAGGAACTATTTTTAAAAAGACCACCCAGATATTTGCCTATGCAGATGACCTAGATTCAATCTCCAGAACTGTCCCGGGATTAAAAGATGATTTTTTAAAGCTTGAAATGTCTGCAAATGATATGGGTCTTAAAATAAATACATCTAAGACTAAATATATGTTTGTAAGAAAGTCACAAATAAACTATGTACAACAAGCAATTGACGTTGGGTCACACCACATAGACAATGTCAATTCCTTCAAATATTTAGGTACTGAGATGACTAATCATAACAATTATAGTACCGAGATTAAAGCACGGCTATCGGCAGCAAACATATGTTATTATGGCTTGTTTAAACATCTGGGCTGGTATTCCGAACGCGTTTACAGCGCGCTATAATGCGTATTCAGTACGTAAAAACGCGCTATACCGCGCTATAATTTCGATTGGAATACCAGCCCTGGGATCCAAATTGCTCACTAGAAAAACTAAGACCATTATTTACAAAACTCTCCACAGACCGGTCATTACATATGGTGCCGAATGCTGGGTTATGACCAAAAGAGATGAAAATATGGTATTAATATTCGAAAAAAAAATATTAAGGAGGATATTTGGTGCTGTCAACCAAAACGGAGTGTAGAGGAGACGGTTTAATCATGAATTAGAGGCACTGTATGGTGAACCCAACATTGCACAATTCATCAAAATAAAAGGATTATAATGGTTGGGCCATGTGCACAAAATGAATGGCAACCGCACCCCAAAAAATATTCTTCATACCACTCCGGAAAGCAGACAAAGCAGAGGCAGACCAAAATTAAGATGGCTGGATAATGTGGAATGTGACATTAGAGCGATTGACCTGACAAACGGGAGAAGAGCCGTGGGGTGCAGGGACGAATGGAGACAAATTCTGGAGGAAGCCAGGGCCCACAACGGGCTGTAGCGCCACTGATGATGATGATGTTAGTCACTCTCCAAACACAAGAGCTAGTCTTTTTTTTTGGAAAGTAACAGCTATAATTAAAACATCACAACAGAGATAAAGAACATTTGAGAGAAGGTAATATAGAAGTCTAGGCATCTACACGGCTTATGACCTGTCATTGGCTGATTTAAGTAGATGCTTGTAGATGGCCAGACTTCGAAACAATTTTTTTTTTTAAATTGCGCTGGAACAAAAAAATAAAAAAAACATAAATTAGATAAAAAAATTTTTTTAAAGATATTTCTTTTAAAAAAAATACTTAAAAGTTTTATATAACTAAAATATAATTACTTTTAGACAGGCAGATTACTTCATTTCAAATTAAGACTAAATTAAGGTATCAGGGATCTCAATAAAGACTAAGTGTTGAACTGAATTTTGTTGTAACAATTTAAAGGTACTAAATTGAACATAAAAGTTGCCGAGGCCAAATTTTATTTTTTAATTTTGAAAACAAATACAAGCATTTTAAATGACATACATTTTTGTGACATTTTCCTTTGTTTCTACTTTAAAAAATGTCTTCGGTTATACTAAGAAAAATAAATATTGAATTACTTTAGTTGAAACCCTTTTTTTAAAGAATTTTATTCTCTTTTTTTGAAAAAAGAAGATAATTCTGGTTGTAATATTCAATTTAAAACCATATCTTATTGACTTTTTTATGACCTTCAGACTTGCCTTTACCGAAAACGACTCCCGAAAGCCCTAACCACGCTTGCCTGCTTTACAAGGCATCAGGTTCTCGATGGCCTGGACGTACCCTGCTGACTGTTGGCAGTTTATGTCAGAACTACGGGACGCGAACCTGACTTAGGTGGACGCACAGAAGCTGGCAGCCAATAGAGATGTATGTAGGCTCTTTGTGGACACCATTTGCTCCTACTAGGGAGGAGGGCTGTTGAGCTTATGATGATGACGATGCGATGTTTTTTCAGGATAAAAACTAGCCAGTGTCACTTTCCGCACTTCTTACTATCTCTGTACACGTCAACTCGTTGGTCTGATGCAAAGTATCATCATTTTTTCGATTAACTATCAGAATTTTCCTGACGGAATGATATATTTTATCAGGATAAATGTATTCTGTATCAGTTCCCGGTCCTCTAACTATCGCTATGCAAACAATACTAAGATCTGTTAGTTTATAGCAACGTAGTTTTGTTATTAATTTTATTCATATTTTTTTTTATTTAAGAATTTTCCCAAAGTAGAGATTATTATTTTAGGGATGAAAAGTCACCTATGAAACTTCTCAGCTCTTCGGCTATTCACAAGCTAAAAATCACATCGATCGGTCGCTCCGTTGAGACCTGAAAGGAACGTGACCTTAGTATAGATTACGTGTTGTTAAATTAACGTTTTAGAAATCGTATAAAAAATAAGTTCTAGGGTAAAAGTAAATTTAAAAAAAAATACTTTCAAGAAGAAAGATAAGCTTTCTAAAGACAATCGTATTTAAGGATAAAAAGTGCAATTAACTCATATTTTTTTTTCAATTTTACGAAAAGCTACAAAATCTATAGAAAAACTAGTCGATGAAAGTAAAATAAGTGCTGTGTTTTGCAAGGTTTCGCAGAGAAAAGCGTTATTTAAGTCCGTCAATCCCTTAATCGATACTAATACCAGTGGTATTGACACACTAAACGACTGAGCCATAAATACAATAGTTTTCGCTTTTATACGACGCAACCTAACAAGACATATGTACATATGTATATAATATTTATGTAAAGGAGTCATTCAACGAAGACTTAGTACTAACACACATTTATATGTGGCCAGTTTTTAAATTGAGATTTTTCAATATATGAAGTACTTATTTAAAAAAACAGCTTTGTTTTTAACCACTAATTAAAAAAAAATAATTAACTTACCGGTTTCAAAGAAAACAAGTTTCTTCGTCAAGGTTTACGTAACTAATGAATTCTCTCCTATTTTATTTTTTCCATGTTTACTAAATACTACACGTGGAGCTAATAAATCAAGTCTTTTTTTCCCTAAAAGGGTGGTTATTTGATATGAATATTTTAGAAGCTAGAAACATACATATATATTAGAGTAAAAAAACACTTAAAGCGCTCAAATAATAATATTTTTTCTGAATTCGCAAACCATCTGATAATTATAACTTCAATAAAGACGCTGGATTATAAAAGTAGTTCATGTTGAAAATAACTTTTTCAAATTAGACAACTTAGAAATCGTAGATTTAGATTTAAATTTATTTATTTATGACAAAATATAAGGTTTTTAAACTTTACATATTACATTACATTACATATTTTTTTTGTACGAAATATTCCCAATCAGCAAAAGTGCTGGTATGATGAGATATTATATACAGGGGTTTTTAAACTCTGTCACATCCGAAACCACGATGATCAGTATAGGCAAGAAGACATATGTGCACATTAAAAAAAATATTTAGAAAGAAGAAATTTTTTTAAAATAAAATATTTAAAAAAAACAAACAGTTGCTTACTTCTGCAGGGAAAAAGCAAAGGGGGTGCGGCCGTGCGGTTTACGGTGTATCAAACTCCCCCCTCCCCCTCCTCGTTTCCCCTCAGCAGAAGTAAGCAACCATTTGTTTTTTTTCTATATTTTATTTTTTAACATTTTAGTCGCTCTAAAAATGTATTTTAATGTACCAATATGTCTTCTTGCTCATACTAATTATCGTGGTTTCAGAAGTAAGAGGGTTTAAAAAACACACTTTATAATTACACAATAGTTTAAATAAAAAGTCGATAAAATAACATCACAAATCACTTGTCACACGGGCTGTAAGAACTAATTTATTTAGGTGTTTTTTAAGTACGTATATGTTTTGTAAATTTTTTAGGTCATCAGAAAGTTAATTGTAAAAATTTATTGCTGTACACACAAAACTGTTATTTTTCTGTTAGTCCTAGGTTGTTCGCAAGTTAAATTATTTGATGCTCTTGTATTTATTTTATGTATGTTGTAGTTAAAATTAAATTTAATATTTATCTTTATTTTATTATTTTCCATCTTAAATATCATTTTTATTTTTTCTGGGTAGATTAATTCCTTTAGATTGAGCATTTTTGTTATTCTATATAAATCTGTGGTTCTAGTATATTATGGAAATAAAATGTTTCTTTAAGTGGTTTATTCATTGTTCTTTGTATTCAATCTTGCATTTTTTTACTACAATGTGATCTTAGAAATGAAAAAACGAATAATAATGTGAAAAAAAATAATTAATAATCAAATAAACAATATTTCTCTTAGTCCACTCCTTTCTAGCTTCGAAAATATTCATACCGAATTACCACCCTTCTAGGAAAAAAGGACTTGATTTATTGGCTCCACGTGTAGTATTTAGTAAACATGGACGAAGATAAAATAGGAAAAAAATCATTAGTTAAGTAAACCTTGACGAAGAAGCTTGTTTGCTTTGAAACCGGTCGGTGCTGAAAAAAAAATATTGGTTAAAAACAAAATTCTTTTATTTATTTAACTATGAGATTTTGCTGTTTATTTATTAATTATAGGAAATATGAATCATTAAAAATAACGTGTCTTCACTGAGGCAAATTGTGCCAAGGACACTTCATAAAACATTTGTTTTTTTTATAAATAAAAATACATGTAAAAAACATACAGAATAATAACGCAATACTTTGAAATGATGTGGGTTGAAAATTCGAAACTTCTATTCAAAGTAGTTTTAGATCTTTTTTTATAGAGATTCCATCGTTTTTTTAGGATTTTGATACTGTGAACTACGTACGCACGAGAGATACTCAAGATTACTGCGAATCGAACTCATATGTAAAAACATGTAAGAATTTACGGTTTTTAGAGGGTTTGGTTACTCTTTTAAAGTCAAACCGTTCTACTGTAGCATTCGCAGCACTGTGCGGCGCGTCGCGGCAAAACCAAATATTATTTTCAAAGATTTAGATGTAACAAACCGCACTAGTACTGCGCAACACTGCGTGGCACAAATTGCCTCTGGACAATATGCAAATTTTTAATTACCAAACATTCTGCACATTCTCTCAAGGACGAGGATTTCGCAAGTATCGGTGCATTATGGGGCACCTCTGAGAACCTCCCATTTCTCAACTCAAAATTATACTCAGTTATTAATCACCTATGGAATGTATACGCTTGTGTAGAACGTCATTGAGAAACGTGGCCAGGCGCTACGTAGAGAATGTGCCTTGTTTATACATAGGTATACAAAAACAGTAAAGTATATAATATATATGTGTTGTATACCGACACGTATCAAATACGTCACACTTCACAATAAAGGACCTTAGTGCCGTCACGCGTGATGAAATAATCCTTTTATTTTGTGACGAATAAATTGTTTCAAGGAGCTTCGCTATCATACGCTTCCATATTTTTGAACTTATGAAGGTTAAGATGATATGTGGCGTTTGAGAAATTTGAGGGATAGGTATTTGAAGATAGTTTTTCTGTCACTCTCTCGCAAATGCCTCCTCAAAATTGTGCAAAAAAGACAACTGCAAGTCGGACTAATTATGTCTAACTGAAATTGACAAAATTGATATTTTTTTGTACCATTGTTTGCACCCCAGATATGAACAGATTTAGATGATTTTTTTTAAAAATGAGTATAATAATGTTTTTTTTATGTTGGCACCTTTTTAATATCATTTGTCATATTTGTATACCGTAGGTCCAAAAACGGCAGATAAAACTTGTAAAAGTCTTTTTGGGTTTATGGACGGTCCAGCTCTTATAAGAAATAATTAGTTAAAAAAAAGGATAAGGACCCCCTAATAATAAATATCTAATTTGTTTTAAAAAATGCTGCTTTCATAATCCAGGGAGAAAATACGGGAATTCGTTTGTGTGAAGAAAAGTCGGACCACGTTTTTTTTTAGGGAAATGAATTTATTGATTGAATAGTGATGAAGATACAGGGTGGCCGGGGAAGTGACGTCAGAAGTTAAAATGTAGGTGCCGCATATTGAGGGGTATCCAAATCTGATTAAAAGATGAAGGCTGATTTCAGCGAATAATAGCTTATTATGTACTACTTTTTTGTATCATTACGAAAGCTCAGAGTCTAGCGCAGGTTTTAAAGTTACTCAAAATTTAAGAAATTTTCTTATTAAATTTTTAATTTTCAAGTTAAAGGTTTAAGTCTGAGTCGTTCGAAGTTAAATTCTCAATTTTAAGTCAAAACTTTTGTAGCTTTCATTGATGTAACAAAGTTGATTACTTTATGTGTGAAAGTACAATTTATAAATAAGGAGTTACAAAAAAAAATTTCAAAAAAACCTTCCACAATTAAAAAAAAAAAAAACCGATTGAAGATCGAAAAACTTAAAAACTACGCAAAATCGTGGAACGTACATGGGGGTGATTTGGATACCCCTCAATATGAGGCATCTACATTTTACCTTTGGTCGTCACTTCTCTGGCTATTTAAAGCTGTCGATTTTTACGATGAATCTGTCTTACAACTATTAATATTTGTAAATATTATGAGACTAAAATTAGCATTGTCAACGAAAAAAATACATACGATAGTTTGGTATGCGCGAATGGACGACGCCAGAGTAGAATGGCTTAAAAGTTTTTTGATGCTCATGCTGCTAAATAGGTCTAGAGCCAAAGAGAGTTGTTCTAAATAATATTCACAAAGATTTGGCAATAACAAAACTAACATACTCGTACATAAAAAAACGATTTTATTGCTTGCATCCCTGAGAAGATGGAATAACTATGTAAGTC
Organism: Micrasema longulum; assembly: GCF_059751315.1. Lineage (NCBI taxonomy): Eukaryota > Metazoa > Arthropoda > Insecta > Trichoptera > Brachycentridae > Micrasema > Micrasema longulum. Next base: position 47,709 of record NW_028278586.1, read on the forward strand.
GGTGATAGGCTCATTATATGTATCGTTCCAATCAACATGGCCAGGTAAATTAATGATAGAAGGATACTTTTTTAATTTGGTTTTATTTATTTAGTTTGCATGTAAAAAAAAGTGAAGATTAGCCGGTCTCATGGCGTACTGGTTTGTGCGTTTACATGCCATTAAATAAATAAAATAATTGAAAAAAGTCATTATGAATCGATAAAAATCAATCCACTCAATGTTATTTTATCGGGCCTGGAAGATTTTTATTGTGGTGTGAAAACGACCTTACACACAGCTGGGTTACAAGAATAAATGTAAAAGTTGCAGTTCATTAAGATGTTATTAAAGACCCTTTGGGGTCAAGAACAAAACGTGTGATAATTTAGTTTTAATTTTAAACCTGTGAACTCATGTATGTCAACCGGCAGCTGGTTAATCTTATTGATTGATTTTATTTATTATTCACGATAATCAGCGCATGAACAATGAGATTCCCTTCATAACATTTATTATGGGCATGCAAAAACCTCTTCAATATTCTTTCGGTGTCACTTACATCTAAAAATATGAGACATACATGTTACTAGAACAATAGCGTCCATAATGGGAATCATTTTAAGAATTCTTGCAAAACAGGCACGTAGGGTTTTTTCTTAAAATATAATATAAAAGAATCATCTTCTTCGATGACGGTATCAGTTCATCAGTTAATTTGTTTCAATACAGTAATCATCTGTTATTTAGTGCAATGATGAAGTGCGTGGGGTTAATCGTGTGCCTTGCTGTATTTGTAGTCAACGCTGAACCCCCAACATACAGATTAAACAGGTTTCGTTCTTCGAATCAAGAAGCAGCCCCGGGTTCTGATGTTGAACCATTGACTCCACTTGCAAGAAGCGCACCTTATCCACCGTCTGGATGGAAGCCAGCTGGACAAAGATTGGAACTGCCACCAAGAGCTAAAGCTACACCAGCATCTGAGTACCTTCCAGCGGCTGAATACGGACCACCGACCACTCCGTCCGGTGAAGAGACAACCAGTATCGATGAGATTACTTCAACAGACGAGACTTCAACGACTGATGAAACGATAGATTCTGACGCCACAACTACTCCTCCACCATCCACCGAAGGTTCTGGAGCAGAGAGTGGCGCAAATTTGGTAGAAACAGTTCCTGCTACTCAACCTTTGAATGAGCAAGGAGCATACTATGTTCTTCTCCCTGATGCAAAACTACAGAGAATATTGTACAGTGTGACGTCAGATCCAGAGAAACAGCAGTTCTCTTCTCGACTCCAAAGTGCAGGAACCCAGGCGTTGACTGGTCCCTTAGTTTTGTATTCACCCCAATACGTTCAAATCTTGTAACATTATATATTACAAAGATATAAAACAAATTGTTTAAGATAATTTCTCATATAATAAACGGCTCAAATCAAAATCAAAATATTTCATTTCCCTTGAGAATATCAAGTAATCACAAACAATCACAAAGTTCAAACATTAGGTACATTAACGATACAACGTTAATTTTATTTTATAATTTAGTTGTGGATTGTAGATTGTAGAAAAACAATAAATGCGAAATAAAAATCAAACCAAATTATAAATACGAGTAAAATTTTTTTTTTTTTTAAATACTTTCCTACTGCATTGATAGTTGAAAAAAAAATTATACCTCACAATAGTGGCCAATTGTTTGCTTTGTCTTCTTCTTTTTGTGTCCTGTCTCTTCCTTGAGATTGGGCACTGACGAGTACTACTCCAACTAGCTCCCGGTACCACTATCAGCTTCGGTCTTGAACACCGCGCAGCTGATCTTCAACGTGCTGCTGTCTACCATGGCACCTTTTTTCGACCGATGACACCACCTTTTCCCCAATCTCTTCTTTATGTTTTAGACTAAGACTTATGTTAATCTTAGAATTAAAAAGTTTGTTTAAATATCTTGGTAAAATAATTTTAAATAACTAGCAACATGCAATTGTACAATAATTAATACTGTGTACGATTACAAGTAAAAGCACAAGTTGGTCATATAGAATTGTAGGTTTTCTTAAAATTATTGCTTGGTAGAAATGTAAAATTGTCATGATACAAAGATCTTTTTTAAGATTAATTTAAAATGTTTAAAATTTAATTATGGGATCCTAATTACTCTCTAGAAAAACTAAGACCATTATTTACAAAAATCTTTTCATAACGGTCATTGCATTTGGTGCCGAATGCTGTATTATGACCAAAAGAGATAAAAACATTGTTTAAACCATTCCAATTTAATTGAATTAAAAAAACATATATATATTAAGGAAGATATTTGGTACTGTCAATCTAAATGGGATGATGAGGAGACGGCTTATAATGAATTAGAGGCACTGTATGACGAACCCAACATTGCACAATTCATAAAAATCAGAAGATTACAATGGTTGGGCCACGTTCACAGAATGAAGGATAATCGTACCTCCAAAAAACATAATTATACCACTCCGGGAGGCAGACGAAGCAGAGGCTGTCCAAAATTAAGATAGCTAGAAAAAGTGGACAGTGACATTAGAGCAATTTGCCTGACGGACTGGAGAAGAATGGAAGCGTGCAGGGAGGAATAAAGACAGTTTCTGGAGGAGGCCTGGGCCCAAAACGAGCTGTAGCGCCACTGATGATGATGATGATTCTAGTAAACAATAGTTTTCAGCGGCATTTATTGTTGAATTTGAAAAAGTTAATCAAATTTATCTTATTAGATCTAAATAAGGTGATTCCAATATGAAAATATAAAAAATACTAAAATCTAGGATCGCATTTATAAATAAAACCTGACATTTAACATAATAATGTTGAAAAAAATTTCAACAATGTTTTGAGTAGGTACGTATGTTCAAATGTGTGCGAACGACAGGCTGAATACTTCTCTCTAGGTAGTTATTAACATGTAAATTTATTGCTATTGCAATAATAGAGAGATTTTTTTTTTTATTAGGGAATATGGAAGTCAAGGCATTTACAGGGCTTATTTTCTGTCATTGGCTGGTTTCAGTGGCCGCTCCACACACTGGAGCATTCACCATTCTACCTTTGTTTAAACTAAAGTTTTCTAGTAATCTATTTAACAGATTTTTAACCGTCGAAAACATTCTGTAGAAATATAATGGTGCATAGAACACTGTTCCGTAATTTGCGACGTAATTTTGAGTTGATCAGTCTTACGCTTTATGTGCCATTGAAAATGGTTCATTTAAAATATTACAACAAACGATTTTTTTTCACTGATACTTCAACAGAGATGAAAACCCTTTTAGGGATAGCAAGATAATGTCTGAAAAAACATTTCCTATTTCTTTTTTAAATTTTCCTCTTTTCCTCTGCTTTTATGAACTTTTTCCTATAATAGACGAGCATTCATATTTATTTATTTTTATAATGTTAAAACAAAAATATAATGACGTTATAAGGAAAATTGTCACAATAAGTTACATTAACCTCAAATTTAAAATATTTTTTTAGATCCGGTATTTTAATCAAATAAAAAGCATTCTTCAATTGAAATAGTTTATTTTTTATCAAATAACTTCATATCACAAAATCTACAAATTTAATAACAAGGAGAACAAGAATTTAGAAAATAATAAAATGTAAATGAAGTAAAAGAAATGAGAAAGTTCAGCGCTACTGGAAGTTTGATATAAAAAATGATTTTTACACGCGGTAAATATTGGAGCATTTAATTTTATTGTCCTGCGAAGTTTCTTGAAAATGTATGAAAAAAATAATAAAAATCACTACTTTGAACTACGTCACAATTTTTTCCGAATCAACCAATGAAAGTATTTTAATAGATTCCTGGTTTTTGGGAAGCCAATTCGTCAAAAATTCACCGACGAGAACTTGTGACGTCACGGGCGAATTAATTTCAAAATGACAAAACTTCAAAAAATCATAGCGCTGATAAAACGATACATAGATTTTTTTTTTCTTAGTTTGTTTAGTTTAAAAAAACATATTTCTTCAAATAAGTACTAAATTTTCTCATTGATAGAATACAGAAGATATCGATAATATTTTGTATTTTGTAACGTGGTAGAAAAAAATAACAAGATGATCTCGTGAAGTGACTAGAAACGCGCTCTTCGGAGCTTAGCTGGAGCTGCTCGCTGAGGAGCCAGTTGCACTCTTTGAAGAGCTGAAGGTGGAACTAGGAGAAGGTAAGCTGATTGGAGACGTCCATTCTGAGGTGCTACAGGATCGACTGCCTCCGCTTCAGGTTCTTCCGCCGGTACATCCTCGGGAGCTGCAGCCGGTGGTCCGTAATCAGATGCTGGCGGTCCGTACTCCGTAGCCGGTGGGCCGTACTCTGCCACTGGGGCTTCAGTCTCAGTCGGGAGATCCAGGGTGGCTCCGTCTGGCTTCCAGCCGCTCGGCGGGTACGGGGCGGCCGCGTCGGCTGGAGGAGGCGCTACGTCATCCGCAGGAGCCGGAGCCAACTCCTGTCTGGAGAGAACCCTCGATCTTAGTCTGCTGGACCGGAACCGCGGGGGCTCTGCGAAACCAATACCAACCAACCCACACAGAACAATAAGCACAAAAGCTTTCATTTTTAGTTGTATCTTTACTCTGAACTCTGAAGCAAATCTCGATCGACTGATGCTTTTGTCTTCCATTCAACTTGTTTTATAGTTTGCTCATTCTGTGTCCTTACGTGTACCTTCATTTCTATACCTCCATGTACTTCTTGAAATTAATCGTAATTAACGTGTCCTCACAAAAGTATCCGCCATTGATGTACCGCATATAAAACATCCGATTCAGTTTCGATAGCAAAGTCCTTAACAGCAGCTAACCCTGGTCAATGATGAACTGAATTTGAAAGTAGTTTATCGCTTTGATAACCTTAAGAAGAACCAAATCATGCTGCATATTGCGAGTTCTAACCAAATTACACCTAAAATGGAACAAAATGCAAACGATCCGTTTGCTGCAGTGTCATAATATGCAAAATTCAATCATCAATATTATTATGTAATTATTATGTGTTGCGGTTTGAAGGTCTCCTATTGAATTTCAGTTTTTGGTCATGTTTCAAAATCAAATTAGATTATGTCACACAATAGCTCGACCAGTCACAATATGAAAAAACAATATTAAATTCTGGAGAAAAAATATTTAATTGAATTCACAAAACAGAAACTCATCACAAAATAATATCGAAAATAATTTTTCTATAGGGACGAGGTTGTCAATCTTTTTAAAGTTCGAGATTTGCGAAAATTTACTAATCTGCTTTTCTTCCATACTTTTATTTGCTTTTTATATATTTTGAAACTTTCATGTTTTTAAAAAATGTTAACTAAGTACTCTCATTTCTTACTATAGTGTAGAGTGAGCTTATAGAAACCATATCTCAATTACCGTTTAAATTATGTTTTTGTAATTTTTTTCTATTGATTTCAACGATACTGTTATTTTGTTTATTTGATTATATATAATTTATATTTTAATATTTTTATCTGATTTTTTTTTACATTATTTTCATTGGGATTTTAATATTTATAGTTTATACCTTGTTTTTCTGGATTGTTATAATTCACTCGCATAACGTGTTATTATTATTGAATTAATTTTACTTTCTTTTAAAATTCTTAAATAAACGTAGTTATGCAGAAAACAGCCAGTCATAGAAAAGTGAAACTGAGATAATAGCACTTTTGTGAAAAGGATGAATAATTTAATCTTCACAACATTGGAATGTGTTTGACTTTAAAAATGATAAACAATAAATACATTAGTTTTCTTATAGTATAACAAACAGAAATGCAATTATTTATTTGACCAGTTTTATTGAATTTTAAAGTACCGTAAGATTTGTCTAGTTTTGTGGGTCTTTTCTGTAAATTGAGAAATGCCGTTTTTGAGATAGACACCATTTTGAAAAGGTGATTAATACAGTTTTTTTGTATGAAAACGGTTTGGCTATTTTTAGCAGAACATAGAATTGACCTTACTGCACCCGATAACATCAATATCGCATTTTTTCAAAATTGTAGACTGGCTGCTTTCTGCATAACTACGTTTAATTATTATGGCTTAATACGGGCACAGCTTTTTATGCTGCCTTAATAAGTTATTAATATTTAATCGAGTATAATTTGAATGAATAAATAAAAAAAACTGATAAATTTCAGAATGTTTTTTTAAAAGTAAACGATGAAATAAAATATATGTACATAAAAAATCATAAACAGTTGAATAAATTTGTCAAAAAAACCTTTTATCCATTTGTTTTCGAAGTATCAAAATAAGCGATTTTAAAATTCACAGTATTACTCACATTAGGTTACTGACCATGGTCAAGAGTGAACATTTGTGATAAATTAATTAAATTCTTGAAGAGACCTCGCAAAACAGTCATTTCCATACTAATTAGTACCTAGAATCAAAGCAAATTTGGGACAAACAACGAATAAGGTTCACCATTATTATGGTTTTAAAATAAACTACATGATTCAAAAGTTTTTTCAAACAAAATTGAATTTGTTTTGGTTAAATGCTGTCGCATTTTAGGACTTCACACGTTTTGTTCTATGCGTAAAATTATGAGCTAAAAATGACACCGATTAAATAAAGCGTCTTAATGAATTTGAATGACTGAAATCAAGATAAATGCGGAGAAAAGTTGATCTGTGGTTTAACGCGCATTAGGATTCGATGCAAAATAAATTCATATACGATGTATTTAATTTTTAAATTTAAATTTGAATGATAAAATAATTTTTAAAAAATCGACATATCGACAAAATTAAGAAAGGTCTTTTGCGATGGTTCGGTCATGTGGAGCGAATGAATGATGAAAGAACGGCTAAAAAGATTTATGATGCGAATGTGTCTGGTTGTAGAAGTCGAGGAAGGCCGAGAAAGACATGGCATGATCAAGTACAACAAATTCTTGAAAGTGGTCATGTGAAAAGTCGGAATAATCGACGTGCGTGCATGAGAAGATGTATGAATGTGAAGGAAGCAAAGGAAGTGTGCCAGGACAGAGTGGTGTGGCGTTCTATCCTCTCTGCCTACCCCTCTGGGGAAATGGCGTGATGGTTAGTTAGTTAAAAAAAATCGGGAGGGTGGTTTTTGTCGTGTGTGATAGTGCATTTTTAAAAACTTGTATTTGAGTCAAAATTGCAATAAAAGGATGTCTTAAAACCATTCCGGGCATGAATAAAAATTCACGAGTTTCTGAGGGAGGTACCAGGAATACTTTTTTTTTAAAAAAAGCTTTGATCATCATGGTAGTGTTAATAAAACTGTTGTATAAAGTTTTCTTACCTTCGTGTATGAAGATCGACATGCGCTGCATGTAATGTACTAATGCAGTGTCCTATGCACCATCGAGTGTGGACAGAGGTATGACGATGTTGATGACTGGCAGGTTATAACAAGGCCTAACGAAAAAAATGGTTTTTGATTCAACTGAACGTATTCATTGTTTTATTCAACCCGACGCGCGACGCGTAAAGTTAAGATTAAAAATAATTGTTTTGACAGACGTGTTTCATTCACTTTATCATTAATTTTTGTATTTTTTACCATACGATATATTTATTTATTTGGATAATTTTAATAGCTCTTTTTTTGTGAAAATCACCTTCTTTTTCTTCTTCGTTTTTTCATGGCCTTTTCACTTCTCAATTCGGGTGTTCTGGCCACCTCAAGGGCGCTGTACAATAAATAAATATCCCAGCACGTCTTGTAGCTACAGAGCGCATGGATGGTTGGGATTCTAGTTCCTCGTCTCCAATTACGATATATTACAATTTCGATATATAGGAGCTAGATTACAGCACGTCTTGCAGCTACAAAGCGCATGGACAGTAACAAATGTAGCCCCTATTTACATTGTTTTATTTTATTTTATTTGACAATGTAGTTTGGAGTTGTGGTTTTATTTTAAAAAACGAAATAAAAAACAAGCTTATAAAAATAAAAGTTAGATTACAACAAGTCTTGCAGCTACTGAGTGCATGGACTGTTGGAATTCTAGACCCTATTGACTAAATTTAGATATTTGAAAGTTGATAAGACTGACCTATTGAAGTTAGATTATTAATCGTCTTGCAGCTACAAAGTGCATCGACGAATGAAATTCTAGCAACTTAAAATTATCAAAAAATTTACAAAAATAAACATTGAGCATAATAGTAAATTTGTAAAGTGTCCATGTTAAAAAGTCATTATAATATAAAGGAGCTAGATTGTAGTACGTTTTGCAGCTACAGAGGGCATGGAAAGTAAAAAATCTAGCTTTAAACTTATTTCAAAAATTTTCTTAAATGTTATACAATCCAATATTATGTAAATTAGTTAATAATATATGTTTATCTTAATTATTAAATAATCATAATTTTTTTTATAATAAAACATAACTTATCTCAAAATTTATTTCAACAGAGAGAAAAAACATTTTTGAGAAGGGAATATGGAAGTCTAGACATTTATAGGGCTTATGACCTGTCATAGGCTGGTTTAAGTGGCCAATTTACACCCTGTGTAACATTCACCATTCTGCCCATGTTTGAACATCCACATTTCCTCAACTCTTCCATCCGTTGACTTTTGTGAAGTAAAAGAGCTGAAACCCTTGTCATGTGAGTGAGATTCATCCGGCTGAACCAAATCACCTACTAGGCAACGCTTGAAAACAATTTTCAATTTGTATACTTCTTCTTTTACCAGGTAGTCAATTCAACAATGTTTGAGTATGTCCAAATGCTTGCAGACTCATAAATTTAAATATGAATAACTCCCTAGGGATGAAATCCAGCCAGTCTGCAAGCTTTTGGACGTACTCAAACATTGTTGAAGGAATCTTGCCCCTATATACATACGAGGTTCATATTGTTTAAAATATGAGAATATTGTAAAAAAAATGTATATATATATATACTCGTATATTCATTAAAATTTTATAACCTTGATTCATTAATTAGCACACAGAAGAGAAATGTTTGATCAGATCCTGCTTTATAAAATTGTCACTAATAAATTCGATTCCCCGGAACTCATTAATCTACTTGCTTACCGTGTCCCCTCCAGGCCAACTAGACTCTCTGATATTTTCTATATTCGTAAATTTAAAACTAATCATCGGAAACATTCTACGATCCCTCGTATATGTGAAACATTTAACAAAAAAATTAATAGTCTGATATATTTAACACTCTATACAATATGTACCGAAGAGAATTAATAGGCTTGATTCATGCTCTTCATTCATAATTCATTTAATCATTAAATCAAATACAATTTTCCACTCTCACTTTCCTTCAATCATCCTTTACCACTCCTTATCAATTTCCTTCTTTTCCTTTCCACTTTCTCCTTGTTTTGTCCTTTTCTACTCTTATCTTATTTTAATATTTATTTATTTAAATCTTAAAGTAGGGCACACATATCATACATGTGTGTTCTAATAATAACATTGCAAATATATTTAATTTATAAATTGTTATTATTATAATTAGTGAATTAATAAGTGTTATTATTATAATTAAAAAATCACATATGTCTTGACCATTATTTTAATATTTTTTTTCCATTTTGTAATACTTTTTAATTGCTTTAATTAAAATTGAATTTTGTGACTTTGCCTTTTTCCTAAATGGAAGTCTAATTTTGTTCTTTTCTCTAGTATTGTGATCGTGTTCATGCTGGTTCCGATCAATTTTTTTCCAAAATTCTGTTTTATTATTAGAGTTTATAATTTTATGAACAAATATCATTGTATTGTAAAATATTCTTTGTTTATATGTTAATAATTTCATTTCATTTACGATCGACTTTACCCTCATGTATCTGTTTTTTTTACAAAATGATTCTAAAGGCTTTATTTTGTAATACAGTTAGTTTATCTATGTTTTCTTTGTTTGATAAAAATAAAATGCTACTACAGTAGTTAACGTGTGGTTCAATAATTGCTTTGTAAATAGTTTTGCAAGAGTCCTTATCAATAAATCTTCTGATCCTTCCCAAAATTGATATTTTTTTGCAATCTTATTTATTACTATTAATACATAGTATATTTATTATTAACATAGTTTAAACTTCAAGCCGTCGTCGCTTTATTACAGTATTATTTACTGAATACATATAATGGATGGCAGGCCCTACTATGTATACATTGTATATATAGTTTTTTTTTTAAATATTCATTTAACCTGTACATCTGTTTGTATTCGAAATAAATTAAATAAAATAAAATAAATAAAATATTTTAGAAAACACGTAGACACTAATCTACTTTTTTAGATTGTGTGTTCAGTTAGTATTTGATACCATTCAAATTATAAACGTGAGTTAATAAGAGTTGCATAATGTTACGATGAGGTACTTATTTGTACTATTTTATTACTGTACATGCAACCCGAAAATCTTATAAGGATTGTGAAGACTATAAAATCCAAGTTACGTTATCAAATACAACTAATAAAGTATACGAGACGCCGAGCATTGTACCCTTCGGAGCGTGCAATATGTAATGCTGTCTCAACAAACGCTAACAACGTTAAGAGAGACAGGTGTATTTACATTTGAGAAACTTAGTAATTGGTCGTCTGTTCGTTAAACACGTTTACACTGCTATTGTTTCTTAACAGAATATACGAGCATGTCTAACGTGCCAGGGTTAAAGCTATTGAACTGTTATCACAAAATCAAATACTTAGCGTGCACCAAAATTAACTAAAGGACACTAACCAATTTAACGAAGTATAAAAGAAGTTGGCAGAAAGACAAAAGCATCAGTCAAGCAAGCTTTGCTCCGGAGTAAAGTAACAGTTTAACAATGAAAGTGTTCGTAGTTATTGTTCTGTGTGGGTTGGTTGGTGTTGGTCTCGCAGAGCCCCCGCGGTTCAGGTCCAGCAGACTAAGATCGAGGGTTCTCTCCAGGCAGGAGTTGGCTCCTGCTGATGACGTAGCGCCTCCTCCAGCCGACGCGGCCGCCCCGTACCCGCCGAGCGGCTGGAAGCCAGACGGAGCCACCCTGGATCTCCCGACTGAGACTGAAGCCCCAGTGGCAGAGTACGGCCCGCCGCCTACAGAATACGGACCACCAGCATCAGACTACGGACCACCGGCTGCAGCTCCCGAGGATGTACCGGCGGGAGAACCTGAAGCGGAGGCAGTGGATCCTGTAGCACCTCAGAGTGGACGTCTCCGATCAGCGTATCTCCTCCTTGTTCCACCTTCAGCTCTCCAGAGGGTGCAACTGGCTCCCCAGCGAGCAGTTCCTGCCAAGCTACGAAGAGCGCGATTCTAAATATTTAAATCAACTTGATACCAGGACGTTTTCATTAACATCCCAGGTTTCATAATCCACCTAACTTTGCTCACAAAACTCTGATTTAATTGTATTACGTATTTACTACGAACTTTATCGTCTTCAAAAGTATTCCTTTTAAAATGACAATTCTACTATAGTGTATTGTTTTATATGAATTTCACTAAGACTAAGGGCTTTACTTATAAACCTGGTATAATGAAGGGAATACCATTCTTATTCTACCACTAAATTTAGGAAAGTCTTTCCATCTGTATTGTATCACTATGCCTAGGCGTAACTTCATACCAAGTTTATGAGTAAGGCCCTAAAGATGACGTATTGCATAAATTATTGCGATTCCCAGGCTTGTGAAAAATCGCATTGACTTATTGTGATTCCTCTGAGGAATCAACCCTTATTCGTGAAGCAAGCGTCTTAGCGTTTAGTTTTGACCTCAACATTTTATTTAGTTTTTGTAAAAGGAAAACTAGACCATTTTTCAATCACGCATTGTATTTTCATCTTATAAGGGACGTGATTTCAATTTAATAAAGACCATATCTCGATTCACTTTAGTAAAATTGTTAACCTATAATTATTATTTATCATTTGAGCTGATGTTGTATTAAATTTTAGTATCAATTATGCTTCCTTTTTACTCAATTAAATTATAGTTTTTAATGTTTCTGTTTGCAATATTTAATCACAAATTCTTTAAATCTTTATTATGCTAGTTTCAAATGAGCAAAGTTTTATTTCTATCTTTACGGCAATTTGTTGATTTTTATACGAATTTATTAAATACTTGAATAAATCTTCAATGAAACGAATTTACTTTGTTTATTACTATAATCTCCTTTTTTGTATAATACACTGGATGCTTTATATCATAAAATAAGTTGCACTCTCCGGGGATCAATGGTCAAACCTGAGGAAGTTAAAAAGCTCGCTCCTTACCCTTATTTTGGAAGAGCGTATTAAGCTCTCAACGAAAAAAAAATTTTTAATGCTTCCTAAGTGGGAGGGATTTGAGTGGAAAACTTGATGATTTTCCGAATGTTTGAGTTTGCGTTTACCATATTGATTAGCAATATATATATTTATATTTTTAAATGATTATTATGTTTCTGATGCGTGAGGCAAGCGTCTTAGCGTTTAGTTTTGACCTCAACATTTTATTTAGTTTTTGTAACAGGAAAACTAGACCATTTTTCAATCACGCATTGTATTTTCATCTTATAAGGGACGTGATTTCAATTTAATAAAGACCATATCTCGATTCACTTTAGTAAAATTGTTAACCTATAATTATTATTTATCATTTGAGCTGATGTTGTATTAAATTTTAGTATCAATTATGCTTCCTTTTTACTGAATTCAATTATAGTAATTAATGTTTCTGTTTGCAATATTTAATCACAAATTCTTCAAATCTTTATTATGCTAGTTTCAAATGAGCAAAGTTTTATTTCTATCTTGTTATCAACGCCTGGCAAAACAGTTACGGCAATTTGTTGATTTTTATACGAATTTATTAAATACTTGAATAAATCTTCAATGAAACGAATTTACTTTGTTTATTACTATAATCACCTTTTTTGTAAAATACACTGGATGCTTTATATCATAAAATAAGTTGCATTCTCCGGGGATCAATGGTCAAACCTGAGGAAGTTAAAAAGCTCGCTCCTTACCCTTATTTTGGAAGAGCGTATTAAGCTCTCAACGAAAAAAATTATTTTTAATGCTTCCTAAGTGGGAGGGATTTGAGTGGAAAACTTGATGATTTTCCGAATGTTTGAGTTTGCGTTTACCATATTGATTAGCAATATATATATATTTATATTTTTTAATGAATATTATGTTTCTGACCTTAAATAATATTTGTGGTGATAAACTAGTATGTCGGTGTCAACTAATTACTCGTCCCGACTCAACACAGGACTTTTAGTCCCACGGATTTGGGACACGTCTCTGAAAAAATGTGTAATGAACTACTTATAAGAAAAAGAAAAAAAAAATGGCCCGATACTTTACGGATCTGTGTTTGGAGGGAGAGATCTGACAATATGAAGCCTCTCGCCATCTATACAGTAGTCAGGCTCTTTAAATACCTGGGCATGGAAGGCAAAAACTTTTTATTTATTTATTTAAATTTTGTACATAAGGTTATTTGTACATTGGCGGGCTTATTGCCAAATGGCAATTTCTTCCAACCAGCCAATAAAATAAAAGTTTTATTTTTAAAATTCAAGTTACAGAACATATTCAATAGAAAAAAATATTGAAAAGCTAAAGATATATAAAAATAGAAATAAATGTATTTGTTTATAAATTACCTAAAATAAAAACTATTACTCAATGGGATAAAGGAAAAAAGAGGAAAGAGGATAAAGGAAAGGAGGAGAGATTAAGGAAGAGAGAGGAGATGTTTTTTCAGACGTGATTTAAACAGAGATAATGTAGTAACATCTTTGATGGTGGATGGCAGATGATTCCACCGTCGAACCGCATGGACAGTATATGAGTTAGAGGAGAAAGAAAAATTGTAGATGGGTATTAAAAGAGTGGTTTTCAACTATTCACGGGGACTAGTCACAATGGCACTTACCCCTACTTCAAATAATAAAATATTACTTATATAATAAAACACGAAAAGGTAGCTGTTTAATATTATTCATCATTTCCTTTCACTGTATTGGCGCTGTATTGGTACACCAATCGTATCGTATCTTGACAACTTTTGTTACACAAAGGTAAGATGGTCAGTGTTACGCTTCAGGTACCAGTCCAGGGACTACAGGGACTACAGGGCTTATGACCTCTCATTGGAAATTTGAAAAAACATGTGAAACAAATGGATATAATTATTTTTTAAAACAATATTACTATATGGATATGTAGGATAGGATATGTAATGGGAAATAAAATAGAATAGTGACTTATATAGTTTAGTTTTTATTTTTATATTAAGGAAGCTTTTTTTATATTTTCCTAGATATTCGAAAACGAATGTCTCCATTGCTCGATTAAAGTCATTTAAATCAGCAAACACATAGAAAATGCTTACAATATATTTGATACTATACATCAAACGAAAAGTCGAGCTTCTCTAATAAATCATAAATATATTCTTGAGAAATATCATTAATAACTTCAGAAGAAGATGAATTGCCCAAGTTAGGGGTACCTATATCACAATACAAGGGTAAAACAAAAGGCTTGCAATATACCTTGCCTGATTTGTTCCCCCAAGAGGAGAATGCAAATATATTTCTTTTGATAAGGGAAAACCAATGGGCATATTGAACGTACGTTAGCTTCATACTTATGAAAATTTCAATGAATTACGACTTAAAATTATTCAAGTACTTTTTTAGAATGAATTGTATACTTGGTTTTGTTTATTTAACTGATTGTTTAAGTTGATTTTTGCTTTACTTTTGGGTATGGCATAAAAAAATATCGCATGAAATTGGTTACGTCTTTTTATCGTGTCGAAGACGATTGTAAATAAATATAAAACAGATTAAATACACAGCTTTTAAACACTGTAAATAAAAAAAAAGTTATAATAAAAGATACAAATAAGGTCTAAATAAATAATATGAGCTCCGTTTTCAAGTTCTAAAAAATTGCTTAATATAAATCAAGATTTTTAAATAAAATATGTTGATTAAATTAAATTTTGAACATTCACAGAGGACTCTTAAATGATTTTTTTATATATTTTAATAATTATTCAAAATATGTATTATAAATATCTCCATTATTTAAATGCAAAAATAATACAGAGCGTAGCGTTTATACAGCAATCCCACGTGAATTAATTTAATTACCTAAACATACAAACATGTTTGTAAATATGTCTTTCTAATAAAGTTGGAAGTATTGAGAAGTGTACACAAACGGTGCTCCCAAGGGCGACTGGATCTTTCCGAAGTATTGCACTGCTTGAGGATATTGAACTAGCTGAGGTGCCACGATCAAGTTCTGATATTGCAAACCTGGCGAAGGAGCTAAGGCTGGTTGCGGTTGATCTTTGGGCATTTCAATCTGCTTCTCGCTCTTCTTCCTCAGTTTCTCGCTCTGTTGGCTTCCGCTTGGAGCGATATTTTCTACATCAGGCTCTGACGCTTGTTGTTTTTGGGGTATCGGAGTTGTAGGCGCTCCATACGTCTGGCTAGGCGTTCCGTATTCTTGACCAGGAGAGCTCGCTTCCGGTCTCGGGGGAAGCGTGAATTGTGGTCCGGATGGTCTCCAACCGGACGGTGGATACGGAGGAGGGGAGAGACCCTGAAGATCGCTCGCTGAAGCATCCGGGTAAGGAGCGGCTTCTTGTCTGGCGAATTGTCTCGACCTCTGTCTTCCTGGTAAATTCCTGGGGAACTCAGCTGAAACTGCCACAATAAAAGAAAGTGCAAGAACTATTCCTTTCATTTTTATAGTCAGATTTATATTATAAGCTCGATAAGATCTGACTGATTGTCGATCGATAGTGTGATGTGTTTTTATACTAGTTTAGATTTGATTGCATGTTATTTTGATTCGAGCATACTAGATTATCCCCGCCCGGTGTATTGGTCATCGCTTACAAAATTTGGGTATGGTCTGGTATCTTGCGGCTATCCATATTCTGCTTGTGATAAGGTCGACCTGACATTGGCCCGGTGTTGTGACACTATTGAGCAGGTCGGCTGTTCAGAATACTAAATAGACGGGTTGCCGAAGGAGGTAATTTTGATTTACATTCACGCCGTGGGATTTCTCTTCATTGTTTTGCAAATGGCGCCAAAATTTATCGACTCATTATTCGGATAATAGTAACCTATCCGCCTCGTAGTGTGGTGGTTAGTTTGTTTTGCCTGGCATGTAAGAGGTTTCGGGTTCGGTGGTTGACATAAAATATATATTTATCAAGGTGTTTTTACTCTAGAAAATTTTATTGTCCCCGGACAGGCACTTGAAATGTTAGACCATCTTACCTTCATAAAAGAAAAATTATTAAGATACGCTGCGATTGGTGTATCAATGCAGTGCCCAATGCTTCATTAGGTGCAAATTGAGTTGGGATGTAACATAATGGAAAATGGAAGCATGTTTATTAAATGTTAAAGAATACTAAAAATAAAAATTATTACATAAACATAAATTTTAGTAAACATCTGTACACAGTTTATAAATCTATGCAATGCCTCGTAGCAGTCTCCTGCAAATAATAATTGGAATATTTCAAATCAAATTATATATATTATTTGCGGCTAGACAAGATAAACGGAATTCAAATGCCCACCATCTAACCACAGCTGTTATTGAGTCTCGGGGGACTCTGTCAGCTGCGCACAGAGGAAAGTAAGAAATTCAAACTCTATTTAGATTAATGATGGGGAAAGAGGATGTATGGACAAATTGTCTCCACCCCTCGGATTCCCTCGGACGGAAAGTGTACAACGGAGTTTTATAGTTCCGAAATGTATGTATGGAAGTGACACATGGAACTGGAAGAGGATGCATGAGAGCAGAATGTCGAGCAGTGAATCAGGTTGTGGTCCCGTGGCTGGTGTTGCGAACTTACGGATCAAAGGTCCTCTTCCCCAACTAGATTTCCCCTTTCTTAAAGTCAGTTGTTTTAAACTCGTTAAAAATGGCTCAAAAATGTTAAATATTGAGATAAATCATAAAAACGCAAATATTTTATTTTTCTTAAAAAAAAGATGAACGCGTCGAATCGAAATACGATGTCTTAGACGAATGTATGGAAACACATTTTGTCAAACGAATGGATGACAAAATAATGGTAAAATATACATACATATATATATATATATTTTTTTAAAATAAATATTTGCGTTCTTATGATTTACCCAAATATTTAATTTTGAGGGCCATTTTCAACGAGTAAATAACTCACTATTAGAAAATGGAATCAAGTTGGGGTATAGTGGGATTCGAACCACAGACCTTTGGTCTGTGAGTCCGAGACACTAGCCACAGGACCACAACCCGATCAAAATATATTATATGGCTAGTTGTGTAATGTTCAGCGCATTTGCCTACCATGCAAGAGGTCTTGAGTTCGATTCCCTACATAGCTGATATGATTTTTTTTTATTGTTTTCCCACCAGAATATTTCGTTGTCCCTGGACTGATACCTGAAGCGTAAGACTGATCATCTTACCTTCATGTAATAAAAAAAAAAAGATTAAGATACGCTGCGATTGGTGTTCCAACGCAAAGCCCTATGCACCATTAGGTGCGGAAAGGGAATGATGAGATATATATATGATGATTATTAAATACTACGGTAAAATATAAATTATCTATTTTTTATCGTAGTTTTATTCTAAATTATTTTAATTTAGAATAAAATAATACCAAATAATATTTTTTTATCAATAATTCTATAACTGGTTATATTTTTTTAAATAGTTCATCTTTTTTAGACTTTCTTAATTTATAAATTAATAATATTGTTATAAATGCTCTGTATTACTTATACTTTTACTTACACGTATGTATATTTAACTGTATTTGTAACTAATATGTAAAGGCACTAAGTGACGTTTATTTCAATAAAATAAAAAAAAAATGAATTGTTTTTTTTTCATCTAATTGTTTTTACTATTCAAAGTATTTTATATAATTTCTTGTATTAGGATTACTCTTTTTTAATTTATATATTGTATCATATGTAATTATTAATTATTTCATTTTTAATTTTATATTTTGTTGCTGTTAACTATTATGGCTTCGTACGGGCACAGCCTAAAAAGCCATAATATATTTGTGAACATGTATACAAATGTAATTTGAAATGAATGAATGATAAATAAAATAAAATATACGGTGGTTTCGACAGAAAAAAACATGAAAGACGTTACGTGATCAGATAAACCGAAATCTCAAGTCTTGTCATGTTAAAAGCCAATTACTCCAGGCGCCGCAAAATGCAATGAACTTTGGCAATTGACTCCTTTATTATTGTACGTGTTTATTGAATGGTACATTAATTTGACCGTTAGCGTTGCAATAATGTATCCTTATAAATACCAAAACATTTCCTACAAAACTGTCTTTGCCCAAGTGTTTGGTTAACCCGCTCAATAGATGGGTACAATGAATAGCAAGTAATTACCATTCAGTGTAGGTACAGTTTGTGGAGTTTACAGAACATTAGTATGCACTTAGTAAATAACGGTGATCGTCTAGTCCAGGGATATCACACATTTAAAGCTGATTTTCAAATACTTGTTTAAACCATTTAACGGAATTAAAACTTAACAACAAATTTTAAAACGGAGATGTATAATTTTTATTTATTTTATTTTATTTCATTGAAAAGCCAACAGACATTTATACATTTATAAGAATCAATTATACATAAAGTCCAATTAGAGGCTTCCACATAACATTGTTATTGTAAATGTTGTCACATAAAAATTATACATACTATAAAGAACTAATCATACAAAACTTATAATATTACTGGAAATGTAAATGTAAATGAAATACATATTATTCAAAATATATCTACTTTTGAATATTGGTAACACAGTTGCACATTATAATATATAATACAACTATAGTTGACCATACAGAGTTTATTTATTATGTGCCTACATACAGAACTGCACATAACCTGCATAATATAGGCTGCGGATTCAAGGCACAACATCATAACTTGAATTATTTTTGGAAATTTCACTTTTAAAGGAAATTAAAGATATGTTTTTAATGTCAATTCAATTTAATTTCTGATTACACATATGGCAGGTTCTATTTACAAATGAATTTTGAAAAGATTTAGTGGAACATTTAGAAATTTTAAAAAGAGATTGGTTTCTGGTCTGCGTTACTGGGACTCTAAAATTAATAAGTGATAGAATCTTAGGGCAATCTATCATGTTATTCAAAGTTTTATACATAAATATGATGTATGATGTAATAACTTACATTTAAGATGTTAATTTAAAAAAATACTTGATACACTTCCACTTATTTATTTTGACCAATTAGCGCTTTCACCCTCTAATGGGCATCTTCAGACCCATTAGAGGGTGAAAGCGCTAATTGGTCAAAATAAATAAGTGGAATTGTACCAAGTATTTTTTCAATTAATAACTTCTATGTAAATGGTGACCTCCGTGGTGTAGCGGTCAAGACGCTTGACTCACACACGGAAGGTTCCGGGTTCGATTCCCGGTGAGAACACAAAAAAATAAAATGTGATTTTTCTCAAGCTTGGGTTTCTGTGATGTAATTCACCGCTGTAGTTAGGCCTCCTGGCCTGTTGTGGTGCAAAAAAAATAAAAAAATAAATAAAAGTTATTACATAATTACCATGGAATTGCACCAAGAATTGTCGATACATAATTTCAATGAAAAAAAAAGATGTATAAGTATGCACATTAACAAAATAATTCATCAAATTTCTTCTCTACGATGCGATGGAGGAGTAAACAAAAAAAAATATTATTGATATTTAAAACATTAAGTTTGTGGTGTGATTGGTGTACCAATGCAGTGCTCTATGCAGTACTATGCACCATCAGGTGCCCAAAAGGAATGATGATGATGATTGGTTCATATTTATCAAAAAAACATTAACTTTTATTTATTTTATACTCCTAGATGCAGAATCAATTGATCATTTATGGCGTCCTCGGTATGAGTAATTAGTGTGCTTTTACCTTTAAATGACTTTATTTTGTAGCAAGCCAGAAGTAATTAATAATGTCAATTCAATCTTCTTCTTGCGGTGCGTTGCCAGGTCCCCCCGGCGTTAGCGATCACCACAGTGAACGCATCTCGGTCCTGCGCTACTCTTGTATTCCGCAGCCAGGACAACTGCTTATTGGATATACTCGCCATAGTGATTCCTGGGAAAAGATAACCAAAGTGGTTTCCCGTTGCCTTTTCTGGTGGATTTTTCCGTCGGGATTACCTTCCCTTAGCTGGATTGTTCTGGTTTGGAGGCGCTAGAAACTCGCCTTTCATCCTTTCGTTATCAGCTGTGATCACACCGTTATGAGTGTGGTCCCATTGCCCAGGGTTTGCGGCGTGGACGCTAACGAGTTGGACTAGTCAGTAGTGTTGCCAGTGGAATGCAATTGGGCGTTCACAGCATTTATAGAATCACTCCCTTCAGTAAAATGTGACTCACTGCGACCCTACTGACAGTTCGAACCTAATTCAATATTTTTTTCAAACATACCTGTTTTCTTTGCAAGTACTTGATCGGTATTTATTAGGTTTTTGTTGTATTTTGAGACTTATGTCCTCAGATGCAGTGTGCGGTTTATGGTGGGTAAGCTGTATTTCCCATTTTGTCATTTCAGTACCTTTTTCCTTATGTATGATAAAATCCTTCTCTAAATAAGTAAAATAATAATGTTTAGAGAGGAAGTTTGTTTTTTAAAGTAATTACTATAATTACACTACAATTACTCTGGCTCAGACATAGAGTCACAAACGGTCACATTCTATAACTTATAATAAATAATTCCACCTTTCCTAATTATCTGAGAGAGTTCTTTCAACCTCCATCACAGCATGGGCTAACTCTTCGTTCTAGGAACGAGAGAACCCTTTTAGAAGAAAAATCAAGTCAGTTCAGCTGCTCGCTTACGCGAACGAAATTGACATCATTGGAAGATCTCTCCAACCACCCGCGAAGCATTCATCGCGCTTGAACTAAGTGCAAGGAAAATGGGACTCATAATTAATGAGGACAAAACAAAATTGATGATTGCCTCCCAAGCCCTCGGCATAATCCCCCACAACTTCACAGCGGGAAACTGCAAATTTGAGGTGATCAAGTCCTTTTACTTGCCTAGGTTTTACTGTCACCAGTAACAGCAGTACATAAGAAGAAATCAAGAGGAAAATAATGGCTGCCAACCGTTGCTACTACGCACTTTGAAAACAATTACGGTCCAAACTAGTATGAGAAAATACTAAAATAATACAAATTAGCTTTTTTTAAATAATAGATACTAAACTCTTAGGAGTATAATAACTCTCGTGGCTAGTGTCTCGGACTCGCGGCTCAAAGGTCCGTGGTTCGAATCCCACTCTACCCCAACTTGATTAAAATTTTCTTAAAGTGAGTTATTTACAACTCGTTTAAAATGGCTCTCAAATGAAATATTTGGGCAAATCATAAGAACGCTAATATTTCTTTTATATAAAAAAAAAAATATCTTCTACACGTATCAAATGTTTTATTAATAAAAAAAAAATCTTTACAAAACTTTGACTAAACCGATCCTGACATATGCCTTCGAAACCTGAATTATAACAAAGAATATTGAGGGAACCATTGCAGCTTTCGTAAGAAGAATTCTTAGAGTTATCTATGACCCTGTGAGAGAAAACAACCATTGGCGTCGTCACGACAATAAAGAGCTATAGAATATCTACCGAGCACCTGATGTAATCAACTCCATCAAGGTGGGACGCTTGAGGTGGGCGACGAAGACCAGGAAGACCCAAAATGCCATGGATGGACTGCATCAGCGCATTTATGACAATGAGCTCCAATTAGCAAGATGGGTTAATGTTTTGCGTCAGGTTGAAACTGGCAGTGAAAAAAGACCAAACAACAAATTTCTTAGTCCAATTAGGATATTGAAGAATAGATGGGCTGACTCCAAGTGAACGATGCATACAACTAAAAGGAAGGAAAAGGATAGATCTACAGGAATTAATTCTGAATTAAGTCTGAAAGTGTTAGACAGACATTTCACTGCATCAAACTTTAATTAAAAATTCCGTAGATGTAAAGATTGCGTGCAGTAAAAATAGCATCACTCCTCGTATTTCTTCCTTCATTATGAAATTACCGCTCTAACAACCCGAAGTAGTATAATATAATTCAGTGTGTCACATACGAATTGTTTACGCTTATTTTGTAAGGTGGATTTTTTCACTTTCATTTTCGAGAACGTTCACCGGCTTGCTAATAGAAATGGACATTACATCATCATAGATAGTCATTGCATTAACATTACTTCAAATCATCGTAGTCATATAAATGAGGATTTATATGGGTATTTGACGCCAGCTGAAACTCATGAATGGTTTAATAAATAGATATATACAATTTGTACATGTAATTCTGCCTTTGCCTACTGACATTAGGACAAACTCAAAATATTGATTGACTCAAAAATGTTTTAAGGCGTTGTCAAATATGTAGGTTAAATAATTCAGATGGATGAATCTCATCCACTCAATATAGGTTTAAGCTCTTTTTCTTCACAAAAATCAACACAGAAGAATCTAAGAAATAATATTATGTAAAGATAAGGTTTAAGTTTGTAAGTGAAAATTCTTGATGGAAGTTCATTGTAATTTATTATATAAATAAAACACGAGTAATACCTGTTTTGTACAAATACATTTAACTCTTTAATAAAGATACCAGTCTCGAAGATGTCGCGAAAGCGATGAAACCAGTCACTGGATATTCCAAATTTGTGGATTAAAGTATCACTCGTGTTTTATTTATATAATAAAGATAAGGTAATTGGTAAATGTTACATAGTGTGAAAAATGGCCGCTTAAATCAGCCAACGGTAGGTGATAAACCTTGTAAATACCTAGACTTCCATATTTTCTTCTCCAAAATGCTATCCATTTCTGTTTTGATACGATAATCTCAACAACTCCTTAGAGGTTAAATTCCAGTTGTTGTTTACAAACATTTGGACATACTAAAAATATTGTTGAAGAACGAACATGTATTTTTTCAAAAAAGGCCGTGATGCACCAACAAAACTGATTTTAAATAATATTTACATTTTTGTCAAAATAGGAAAAATCGATTGTTTTATTTTACTTTTTTTATGTAACTGGTAGTGACCGTCCGAAACAAGATTTTTAACTGAAATCGAATTTTGGCTTCTTTTTCAGTTTCGGCCAAAACCAAAGCCGAAACATATAAAAATAAGTTAAAAGTCACTTCATTTGTAATTCACCGTACATGAACACTGATTTTCTCAGTGTTCATTGTACGATGTAGAGGGTTGGACACTGAAGAAATCTGAAAAGAAAAAAATCGAAGCTTGGTGTTGGCGGCGAATGCTGCGGATTCTGTGGACGGCCAGACGTACAAATACATCTATTCTCCAAGAACTAGACAAAGAAGAGAGACTAACATCCATGTACGAGAACAGAATCCTGCAGTTCTTTGGGCATATTTCCAGTGGAAACTCTGATAGTTTGGAGAAAACTATATCTGGGAAGTGTCGAAGGAACAAGATCGCGTGGACGTCAACCGACAAGATGGAGCGGCACAGTCACCGAATTATCAGAATCGTCACTGACGAATGCCTATAGAAGAGCACAATACCGTTCCAGATGGAGGGAGATTGTTTTCAGACGAGCCATGTCTGGAGTCAGGCGTAATCACCATCCTCAGACATGAGGCACGGATTGAAGACCGAAAAGTCACTTCAAATGCCAAAAATTAGGCGTTTTTATTGTTAAACCTTACGAGTTCATTAAAACAAGCGTTCGATAAAATAAAAAAATGAAATAAAAAGCATAAATTTATTGGGCAAATTAATTTATTTTTAGCGTTTTTTGGTTTGTTATTATGTTATACATAAAAACAAACCAAACCCTTCTTCTGCCACTTAAACCAGCCATTGACGGGTCATAAGCCCTGTAGATGCCTAGACTTCTATATTACCCTCTCTTAAATGTTGTTCATCTCTGTTGTAATATGTTAATTATACATATAACTTATACGTAACAATTTCAAATTTCAAATCATTTGAATAAATCCGTAGCACGTGACAACAAAATAAATTATTTTAATTAAATTACAAATTTAAAAGCTTCAATTAAATTAACTTAACAATAGAATCATAATGTAAAGCGCCCTTGAGGTATTTTATTACGAAAATGGCGCTGTATAAGTTATCCACAATAAATAAATAATAAATAAATAAACAGTTCTTCAATTTATGCTATGGCAACCTTAACTGATTTACTATAAAGGAAGTACAAAAATATAAATATGAAAGATCTTAGAACTACTATGACGAAATTAACTTTTTTATTTTATTTTAGGCAATGGCAATACAATAACTAATTATTTGAATGGACAACAATTCTTTTCAACTTGTTTTACTAGCCGAAACTGACAGCAAACTTTGGGCGGTCACCAGTAACTGGTGTGCTCACAAACATTAACAATGACATATAATGATGATAACGTAAAATTTGTTCAACGCTTTGGGTATAGAAATATATAGATTACGTGTCTTAATAATGAATCAATGTAGGTGTGAAAATTGAAGATAAATCATCCAATACTTAGGAGGTAATGGATCTAGTTTGATGTAATTTATTGAATCTGGAAATCAAAATCCGATTTGCCTTTACGGGTCCTTGTTTCGAGGCTTTAAATTCTGTATTCCAATCACGTAGGCAATTAGCTTCGTTAAAGGTCGTTTGATTGCTTCGGGACTAAGATTACCGCAGGACACGAAATACTCATCCTAGAGGTAACAGGGGTCAAAAACTGATCAAACAAAATATCAAAACAATGGATAGATCAGCTAGGGAAGGCCTTAACTTGCTGTAATGTATGTCAGTGGAATAACTTTTAGAGGAAACAAAGAATTTCCTTCGGTTGGGGATGATTTATGAGTTATCGAAGCGAGATAATGGTTTTCCTATTGGGTGCCCCATAGAAAATATAATTTATGGAAAGTTGGTTAAGGATTATCTCATTTTCGCATATTTTGTGGCGAATGAAATACGTGAAGTGTTATGAAATAGGAAATATATTTTTATATTATTATTATTACCAAATTACTAAAATTTAAAAACATATTTATTTAAAAAGGAAATACATGAACTATGAATTTCTAGACATTTAAGAGAAGCTAGACTATTGATTGACATCAGTAGGTCTTCTGTTTCTTTTGAAGGTATCGAGGCATTTGGTGTTCTGTTAACATTTATTGTCCTTATTACTTTTACTATTCTAAGCATGTACCTAAGATACAAACAGTTCACCCGGAGTAAAAGGAATTGGGAGCTGAAAATTAAGATAGATTTAAAATAAATAATATTGACCCATCCGTAAGTCCCGACATAACACAGATTTTATTTCTATCAAGTCGGGATATGTAAATTAAATAAATCGTGTAGGTATTATTAATAACCTATTTATTCCGTTGGTCTTTATTTTGTAGGACTTCATATTATTCTTAGACTTTTTAATAACGCATTGGTGTGAAGCAGACTTGAGTGTGGATTTCTGATCTTGGCGCCCCACGAGTTTTTTAATTAAAAAAAATATATATTTTATTTTTTTTTATACATAAAAGGTAAAACAGAGTATTTAAAAAATAAAGGATAATTACATAGTAATGAAATACATATTAATAGTAAAAATAGTAAACAAAAATCCCACAAAGGCATGGACTGTTCGTGAATATACAAGAAAATGTTAATGAATTTTTGCTTCTATAATAAATAGACATTTATAATATTTCTTTGTAACGTAAGAAAGAAAATAAAATATTGTGTAAAAGATTATATGGTATTTTTTTAAAGTAATTTAAAAAAGGATATAACTTTTTTTTCAAAAACACAATAATATTCCTTATTATTAAAGGGCTACAAAATATATCATAGAAAAACAGAGTTCATATCTTTAGTTTGAATCCAGGATAGTGCGTGTTTTTTAAAAGAAGGAAAATTTTGAAAGTTTGGAATTAATGAAATATTATCAGTAAAAAAAGAATAAAAAATGTATAGTAGGGTTATGTAATTAAGAGTATTACATATAAATATATGCGTTAACGCTGATTTGAGTCTACTAAATCATTAGACAAATAAATCACAATTTTTCTTGAGAGTGTGGTAGTGACTAGAGGCTAAACAAACGCGTCGTATCGGATTTGACTGAGTTAACAAGTCTGAAGGTCAATGTCCGGTAAAAGTTGCTGAATATGTTATTTTTCCAAAATAATAATGTTACCATGCAAATCTAATGGCATTAATTGTTTGCACTAAACTATGTGTAAACACGCAGTAAATAACAGCGCGATCAATCAATCTTAATCTTTGTATCAAAATGAATTAATTTTCAGCTTCAAAATTAGGTTTGTAAAAATTAAACAAAACTTTTCTGAGAAAAAATCCTAATTTAAATAAATAACTGTAATTTCAATGAACATATTTTCAACTTTCTTAACTTTTTGTTGTTCCGTTCATTTTGTAAATATATAAATTTATTTACCGTTAAAACCTTCCCGGGCTTAAATTTAATACTTTTATTATAATTTCTAAGCATCTAATTGACAGGGCTTAAAGCAAAGAGAAGGGTAAACAGGCAGCTCTTTGTTATTTTAAAAGAATTTTGATCATCCTTAAAGTAAATTATTAAAAATTGTATACCCCAATTATTTTCGTATATTTAATAGTATGTAGCGTTACTTAATTAGAAAAATATTTTAATATCAAAATGTATCTTTGTTGGGTAATACTGTGTAAGAAAAAAGATGTTACATACCATAGATGACTTAGAACTAAAATATTGTAAATCCGATTTTTGTCAAAAATCAGTTAAGTACTGAAAATTATTAAGTTTAACCTATATTTTTATGTGTTAAAATATTGCATATCCTAAGCCTACTAATCCAAAAATATATACTCATTAAAATGTGCTGTACATCATATAGACAATATTTTTAAAAGCATAGATATAGTATCTCCATAACAATATATTTTATCTTTATGCCAAACAAAAGTCCGTGCCAAAATATTGTATTTACATCTTACAACAAAACCTTATTTATATTTAATGAAATCTAATCTTCCGAGATGCGCAAAACTTCAAATGCGCTTCTTTTCTCAGTATTATGAGTTATAGAGGTACAGTATAATTAGTTTTAAGCCATCGATATACTAAGCCCGAACGTCGGGATGCCTTGGAAAAAGACATTTCATTGATAATTAGGTACCTAGATACTTGTTTGTGATTGAATTCCAAAACAAAAATTGTCCATATCAAAACAATATTGAATTTAAGTAGGTACTTGTTTATGGTTGAATTCCAAAACATAAAATAAATATTTTTTCAAATATGGCATTCATTTTGCCGGTCGTCTCACCAACAAAGGGGTGTACTTATGCAGGAATACGATTTTTAGAAATGTGATGAATTTTATTATTATTTTAGTATTACCAAAAATCCAATAAAAAGAATTAAATGGATAGAAATTATAGGGAATTCAAAGAAAGAATTTGATTGAGATACACAAAAAAATGTTGTTTGTAAACATTTAAAAACAAACTTTTTTATACACAAAAAAACAACATCTTTCCATTTTTTTGCAAATGCATTCTCCTTGAATGCAACCCTGGAAGTTCGATAAATAAAACACTTATGCTCCTAACTTCTGTTTTACATATTCGATTGAAGATTATCTAATAATCTTAATATCTACGAACACGCACAGCGCAAAGATCTATCCATCTCTGAAAACCGCAAGTAAATCGGTTAAGCCGTTTAGAAGTACGGTGTCATCACACGTACAGAGGAATTATATATATATATAAAAAGATAATATAAAGTAAAAGTACAAAAACAAAAAACGAAATGGAATACCACACCAAAAAAGGAGCAACTTCTTGTGCTTGCTTTGGGATTACAATATTAATAATTTAAGTACAAAATACATATATATTTTAAAAAATTATTGAAGGTATATAAAACATTTTTAAATTTATAAGTGCATATACATATGCATGCACATGACCATGCGTGCGCACGCATGTATAATTACACCCACATATACACGCACACACACTCACTCACACGCACATACACATTCATCCACATACATAATATAACATGGTGAAGAAAATGATAAATTAAGGTTCACTTGAAGTCCTAGAGGAAAAACATTGAAAAAAAAAGTAAACAAAAAAAAACATATTTCGTTAATTTTAGAAAACTTTAATACAATTTAAATGTTAAAAAGCAACATTTAATTAAGGAGGTGGATAAACAAATATTTTTACCTTTAGTTTGAATTTTGTGAAGATATTAATAATTTTTATTTCGTCGGTATATATTTTTTAATATACTTAAATTAATAAATATATGTAAATAAACTTACGTAAAAAGACAGCTTTAAATATAAAGAAACATCGAAAATGTATGAGTGGTGAATAAACATAATAATCACGTATGAAACCATATCTGAGGCCAATGGTGCAAAGGGCTGTGCATTCTGATACCAAATGTGACATATGATTATCTGTTACATGAGGATAAGATATCACGTTTCGGGTGCCAGTCCAGAGACAGTAAAACGCTGTAGTGTAAAAACACCTTTAAAATCAAAATCTCAAGTCAACTAAGGAAATTGAACCCGGGACCCAAATAATAGGACTTACTTTTATTCTTTTTTCAGGATTTCAACCTGAGAAACCTAACCATTGAATTGAAAATACACGTCCAGGGTTCTGGGTCTATTTCATATGCATTTGTATTATTTATTTAATTATATATACGCCCAATGGGCATTTTTATGGACACATTTAGACATAGAAAATTATTATAAAAAAATTAGAAAGACTCAATGGTTTATAGTAGACTTTGTGGGAGTGGAAGCGGGAGAGAGGTGATTATAATTGAATTTGATTCAGTGATCGTTTGAAAGAAAACAACTTGTTATCATAGAAATGGATGGCGGCCTCCGTGGTGTAGTGGTCAAGACGCTTGACTCACGCACGGAAGGTTCCGGGTTCGATTCCCGGTGAGAACACAAAAAATAAAATGTGATTTTTCTCAAGCCTGGGTGTTCTGTGATGTGATTCACCACTGTAATTGGGCCTCCTGGCCTGTTGTGGTGCAAAAAAAAATAATAAAATAAAATAGAGACTGGTATGTTTGTTGGCAGACCTGAGAATTCTGGGCATAGGGAAATGAAAACCATAGTAAGTTCTATGGATATCGGTATGAAAGAGTTTTGTCTGAGGTTTCTAGTTGGGATATTTAATTTTACCGAGCTCAGTAGTTCAGGCGCATCAAAAAGTGAGTTGAGAATTTTAAATAAGACTATAAAGTCGGATCTATTTTGACGGTCTTGAAGAGAAGATATATTCAAGGTAGTTTCTAATTCATTATACGTATATAGATCTCTGGATAAGCCCAACCTTCAGCCTATCTTTCTTAAAAATCGATTTTGAGCTGATTCAATATTCTTGATGTAAACATCATAATATGGAGACCAGACCATATCATTCATATGCCTGGACAAAAACTGGTGAGTAAATTATATAAAAAAAAAAACAGTAGAAAATTACGTTTTATTAGTACGTTTTTTACTAATTAATAATCGAAACATTAAATCTTCGAAAACGTTTTTCTTTTAGATTTAATTTGTTTTATTTTTATACTCATATTTCGTTGTTTTCATGGATGTATCTAATAAATAAAAAAATGAAAATGTGAATAGAAAAATGTTTAAAATCATTTAAATTTAATACGAAAATTATTTTAATTAATACCTTGATATTCTAGCAAAGCAAGGTTGATTTTGAATATCTAATACAAATATGATATTAGATACTGCAGAAACTTCGAAAATGCAGTTGCAAACAAAAATAGAAAAAAAAAACTTTTTGGGCGTTTTATTATTTTTGAAACAGATGTAAAGGTGGCATTTTAAGGGCAAATTTTATTAAGAAACGGTTTTGTTAGATATTAGCAATATTCGCCTTTCTTCGCATTTTTCTCAGAATTTCGTCAAAGGGTTGTTAGATTTTTGACACTGGTTCTTTCATTTTCCTTTTCTGAAAAAAAAGAAAAGGAAAATCCTCTCAATTTTCATGTTTCAAGGAGATTATTACTTCTCCACTAAATTAAACCTTTAAAGTTTTTGTTTGCGAGAAGAAAAATTAACTCTTTCAGCGATCTTAATTTCCTTTTTTTCTTTTCCAGATAATTTGAAGGACGGTACTCTGATATTAAATTGGTAAGTTTTATAAAATAAACAACCACTTCAGAAAATATTATATCTAAATTCAGAATACTGAATACTAAAAAGTAAGACTGAAATATAGAAAAGCAATTATTTTTTAAATAAAAAATCTCTGGTCATTTTAAAAAAAAACTTTTTATGATAAAAAGTTTTTGGAAAAATATAATTAGGATATTTTTTAAAGTTCACCATCAGAAAAGTTCCTCTGAAGTTTCGCGGTATGTGTATATAGTATATCAATAAAGGTTTTTTCATACAAAAAACTCAATGTTATTTTGTAGATAATATTGAAGATATATGTTAACTTGTGCCTAATTCCGACAAATGACTCTAAAAAAATCATTCCTACTTTGATGTAAATGCTAGATATATGTTCTACTATACCACGTAATAGACTGACATACGTGATTATGTTCACATACTAAGGGCATATGTGCATTGATTATGTA
The DNA here is from genome assembly GCF_059751315.1 of Micrasema longulum. Taxonomy (NCBI): domain Eukaryota; kingdom Metazoa; phylum Arthropoda; class Insecta; order Trichoptera; family Brachycentridae; genus Micrasema; species Micrasema longulum. Next base: position 78,472 of record NW_028278586.1, read on the forward strand.
TATTTACGACCTATGATTTAGGTTTCATATCTCAGGTAATAACATATTAGTTATTATACCATTATACCAATCAATACGATCATTTTATTTGAATAACATGACCCGGCCACGCAAAACGTTAAGATTAATTTATTGTCATGGGGTCGCCTGTAGTAATAAATGTATGTTAATCTGATGAATATTCACCTCCATGTTTGATAAAATATTATATTATAAATCGTTTGTAAAGAACAAGTCATTTAAAAACGAAAACCGAGGTGCGAAATTTACAAGATTAATGTTATTTATACAGGCTTCATTAGCAATTCTGAAATGTCATTTATTTTTCAGTTTTTTTTTAGTTCAGTACACATAGTAGCATGAAATTAATATTTGAAGCATAATTTTCGTGTTGAATAATATAACTAGTATACGGAAAAGGGGCCATGTATAGCGTGTGAGCTCGCCAATATATGACAGTAAAAATTTTATTGTCTTTGAATTTCCTAGAGTTTTAACCATCGAAAAAAAAGAAGATTGCAAATAAAATCAACAGACAATGGAAATTTGATGTATATTATTTTAATAGATTGTTTATAACAGAAAAATACATAGAGAAATATGCATTTTTATTTTTTGTAATAAAAACAGTCTAGTAAATTCGAATAAATAAAAATACGCTTTATATTAACAATATTAATTAAAATGCAAAAATAACATTGAATACTTAAAAAATAAATATTACTGAGTGTTACAAACATGATTTAAAAAACGGATAGCGATTAAAAGTAAAAACTATCTTTAGTTTAATTCTTATAGCGATAAATACATAAACATTATAAATCAACAGTTATACAAATACAAAAATAATATTGTAAGTAGGCGGCTACCAACACGGTTAAATTTCGAAACACCACGCAATTTCTTATCTCGGCTACGCTATGTAAAATGAAAAAAAATATTTAAATTAATAATTTCATCACGTCACAAAGTCGCCCCTGGGTAGCGCCTGCTAACGTCAATCCACAAAAACATCCTCGTTTTAATTACAATATTTCGGCTACGCCATGAATCTCTTTTTTTAAATAATTTCTCACGTCACAAAGTCGCCCCTGGGTAGCGCCTGCTAACGTCAATCAACAAAAACATCCTCGTTTTTATAACAGTATTTCGGCTACGCCTTGAATTTCTTATAAAAAATGTAAAAACGTCACAAAGCCACTCTCTGAGTGTCGCTACTGACATCATTTACAAAAACATAATTATTTGTGCTTTTTTCAGGTACGCAACATTTTTTTAAAATACACCTACCTAACCGATAAAATACTATTAGTAATTAAACCAAGGTGTGCTTTAAAGTTCCGTATGGCCAAATAATATTATTTATTATTAGAATATTATTGACATGTAGTTCAAACATTGCTGCATTCACGTTGCTTTACTTCTAAGAGCTCAACTGCTATGTTTTTCTATGGTTATGTTAATGTCATCTGTCATGGAAAAGTTTTTTTTTAACAGCGGATACGTTCCACGGAGTACCGTGTAAAAAAAACCTTGTAAAAAAAAAAATATTGTGGATTGGTTTCTGTGAATAAAAATTCATTGCGGATTAAAAAAAAGTTAAACGCTTATTCTACCTCAATTTTATTGTAAAATATAACGTGATAACAAAATACTTTAAAAAATTGCAACAAATATTATTTGCCATCACTATTAGACAGTAAATGTCCCCGTCAAATGAATAAATATTTATTCCATCTGCCGGTCTGTAGAATGTAAGAGGTAAGTATATATAAGAGGTTGAAGTAAATTATTTGGTCTCAGTTGGGCGACATTATAAAAGTAGGTTATCACAAACTTATTGAGCAAATTTATAAGATATAGAAGAATAATGAAGATAACCAAATAATGTACCTACAAACAACTTACACTTCACCAGTTTCGCTCAATCGGCAAGAACACGAGAATTCTCCAAAAGAATAAGATTATGTTGTATAAATTTAATTTTATGAACGGCATCAAAAACGTTATATATAAAAAACTTTACTGTAAAATGGAACAAATATGACTTAAAGATCTGGATTCTATGAAATAAACAACTTGTTAGTGAAATACAAAATTTTAATAAAAGAAGCAATCCTCTACAAATGTAACAAGATTAGTTAATATAAAAAATCAGAATTCTGCCTAGCTGATATGAATAAATGGTGGACAATAAATTTATCTAAGAAGTAAATATTCGTCACAATAATAATGACAACTGAAATAGATTCTTGATTGTTTTCTTCTTGCCGTAATATGGAATAATGTTGATTTTACGAAATAAAGTTCGCAGATGGAATTTGATTTGCGACGTCTTCGGTTGATATGCTTGAACTCATGATTGGCTCAGTTGATGATTTCCCAGAAGATTGTTTGTCGACATCTGAATTCAATAAATGATCGTCTATTTCATTGAATTTGTTAATTTGTGTCTCATGATCTTGAAGAAAACTTTAGAATCTGACACCGACTTTTCCAGGTATTTACGAATAAACTTCGTAATGATTAGTAATCCATTCAAATCATGAAGTAAATATGGCATATTGTTAAATCTTTATCGTAGAACAAAGTAGATAAAAAGGTGTAGGAAAATGAAGAAAGGGAGATAAAAGTGGAAGAAGGTAGAAAAAAGGTAGAAAAAGGGAGCTTATATAAAATACAATCTCATAAGAATATGATATCTCTCTCTACAAGAATTGCGCTAATAAATTAAAAACAAATAGGCTTACGTTACGTTGAACGTTCCCTTCCTTGAAGGCCTACATTTTTGAAATGTGTGGTTGTCTGCCCTTTGAGTCCTTCCGCGACAGCTGGACTGTTTGTTCCGAGTTTTCAAATGGAAAAGAATTTATTTCTAGAGCACGGGCATCATATGGATGAGTTACTACCGCGGCCGTCAGATGACGCTTAATCAGGCAACATATAATTAAATTCCAGTACTAAAAGCTTTCAAAACGGGGTACGTTGTACTTGTTTTTTACAACTTTACAAGAAGAAACTATTTACATCACTTTTTCCTTTATCGTTGTTGTTCAAAATAGTTTTTTCATCTATTTATGTATTTAACATGATCCTTATTTAAATAAAAAAATAAACTACGAATCATTCTACCGGGCTGCGATACATTACCACTTGCTTTTTAATGATGCACCCGCTTACATACACCTGAACACTGAACACCTACTCTTATATAAATACATACAAACACACCCTCTTAAACATATATATACGCACGCACTTTCGTCTATGATTTTCATGACGGTGAACGTAAATTTAAATCAAGAGTCATAGAAATCTTGAAAAAAACACATATTTAATTAATTAGCACTACTGTACTCATCTATATATTTCTTATCTTCTTCATTTGTTCTATTCAACATTATTTAAATTATTGTCTACACAATATTATTTTTGGTATGTGTATATATATTTACATATTTATACACACACAATTCTGGGTTTTATCCCAAGGGGAAGTAGGTATATTTTTATTTATATCACTACAGAGATGGGTAGAATTTTTGTTTCAAGATTATGGATATTCGAGCGTTTACAGGGCTTATGACCTGTCATAGGTTGGGTTCAAGTGGCCACTTTTATGTAGGTACTCTACAACATTCCAAGCGGAATGGGGAATGTTGTAGAGTACCTACATAAAAGTGGCCACTTGAACCCAACCTATGTCAGGTCATAAGCCCTGTAAACGCTCGAATATCCATAATCTTGAAACAAAAATTTTACCCATCTCTGTAGTGATATAAATAAAAATAAATTATTGTCTTTAGTACAAACATTTTTTTGGTGTGTGCATGGTATCCTGCACTAATAATACAAAAAAAACAATATACTTTGTAAATGCTGTTTGATTACCTTATGAAATAATAAATAATATTCGCTTATCGTTTTTTTAATATTTACTGTATCTTAGACGTAACTAGTATATAAATTATTTGTTTATTTATTATACGTCATTGATTCGAATAAGTACATATGAAAATATTGAGTTCTAAATGTTATATTAGAATCATATAATTTAAAAAATAAAAAATGAATAAAATCTATCCAGATGCACCTTATTCTAACTAGAAAAACTGAGTTATTAAAAATAATATCTTGCAATGATTCTTTGGCTTTCCGGAGAGCTTTGGTATTAAACAAAGAAAAGATCACTGACCTTCGTTCAACTCTACGTAGACAAATTGACTTCCGTAGCTTTTATTTCATGGGCAGAATAGCGAGCTCAAAGCACCCTTAGTTGCGGCACGCAAACCTTCCTCCCTGTAATATACGACCACCATGCTAAGGGTAGCTTTATGGGGGTATTAGTCTGCATGGAAAGCGAACCCTTCGAAGTTTATGCTTTTCAGATGGCAGGTTCTATAGGAACGAATTATTACCTATAACCAGATTTAAGCTAAAGAAGTTATTAAATGTTAGTCAATAATTATACGTCTATTAACCTACCTATCTACCTAAAATACGTCTACTGGTTTTGAGACGTACCCGTCTATTTGCGTCTTCTTCTTCTTTGTCTTCTTGTGGGTGTGACGATCTGTTCTACTTAGACTACTCAGTCTCCTGAGGCCTAACTTTTCTTCCATTGCTTAGGGGGTCTTCCAGGTGCTGTGGACACCTGCTGTGGACACCAGTCTATCGCTGCTCATTCTGTTTATGTGGTCTTTTCAAAATTGTCTACGGGATCTGCTCCAGTACACTGTATCTTCGATACTAGTTCGATTACTTACTTAAATTGAATATTAAAAAAATGCTATATGCCAGTACACTGTATCTTCGATACTAGTTCGATTACTTACTTAAATTGAATATTAAAAAATGCTCTGTGCTCATATTTTCAAGGATTTTTTAAAAATCATCCATAACTATTGCCTTGACTATCAAGTACTTACTAAAGTTAATGAGATGCGGGATCTTGGGATTCTACTTGACAATAAGTTAACTTTTGAGACACATGTCAACTCAATTGTAAAAAAATCATACCAAATGTTAGGTTTCCTCTTCCGTATAGGGAGATAATTCACACCAATTAAACCAAAATGCAAAACCCACTATACTATACACCTTTACCACAGTTGTTGCACAAAAATATAAAACCAACACGGCATGCATTTTAATAAGCACGTGCACTAATCAGATTATGAAAATATTTTATGTTGTTTGAGAAATAGTTGAAAAAAGGAGAAGGGATGGAAGGAGGAGCTTGAATTTAATAGGTTGAGGGTGCAATAGAATTGCAATGGAACATCGTATAACGGGCTATATTTATTTATTTATTATATATACTGCCTAAGCCAATTACAACAGTTACATGAAGAAACATAAATGCAAGAAACTGAACAAAAAGAACATAAAACTATTTAGCAAAGACAAACAAGGGAAAAACAATAATTGTATACAATATATTTAAAAAAACGAAAAACCTAAAACTTTGAGCTAAACCATGCCAATCCAACTTCATCCCACACTGTTTAGTCACGAAGAGATCTACGAAAAGCCGGAAGATCTATCCCAAATTATTCCAAGTCGTGTGATGAATTGACTAACCTACACATACTGGCATTTTTATTTATTTATTTATTTATTGACACTTTATATACATATACAATAAATATACATATAAGGGCGGGCATATTGCCTTAAGGCAATTTCTTCCTACCTACCCAAACCGTTCAGTTTGAGAAAATTATAAATACATGGACATATTGAATCTTACAATTTTATACAAAAATTAAAAGCAAAGATTAACAAAAATAAATATATGTATAAAAAAAAAATAACACTTTACTATGAAGAGAGGAGAGGGGATGGGAAGGAAAGAAGAAGGATAAAGGAACAATTCAAATATTTAGATAGTGACATTTCAATCTCGACTTAAATGTAAATAAAGAAGGGGCGTCTCTAACATTAGTTGGTAGATTATTCCACAATCGAGCGGCTACTACTGTGAAAGAGGAGGCAAAAAAATTAGAGCGATGACAGGGTATTAAAAGGGTTCTCAGGGTATTAAAGGGGCATTGGGGCATAAACACCAAAGTTGCTCTAAGAGGATTTTATAAATAGCAAATTTTGACTTCTGGTGACACGGTTGGGGACATGAAAAGATATTGGTTGCAACAGAGATGGGACATCACTTAAAGCATTAAGTATTTTGAAAATGCATATAAGGTACATCTCAGTTCTACGTCTCTCCAATGAAGACAGATTAAGAGATTGCTCTATTTCAAAATAGGAATAATTACCCCTTTGTAATCCGAGCAACCATGCCATTTTTCTTAGAAAACGGTGTTGGACAGACTCGATATGGTCAATGTGAGTCCTGTAGAATGGAGACCAAATAGGAGAAGCGTATTCTAGATGGAGTCGAACTAGTGAGCAATAAAGAGTTTTAATGGTATTAATATTTTTGAAGTCCGCTGTCACTCTATTGATAAAACCGAGAAGTTTAGAGATTTGTTTACAATATTATCAATGTGTTCACTATAGGAAAGTTTACTATCTTAAGTAATGCCAAGATCCTTTATTGACGAAACCATTGAAAGGGAAGTATTTTTGAGTTTGTAGTTGAATTGTATAGGTTTTTTTCGTCGCGAGAAAGAGATTATTTTACATTTGTCAATGTTAAGTTGAAGACAATTGATGTTGCAATTGAATTGTATGTTAGTTTAATTGGTGTGACGAAGAGACGGGTACGTCTCGAAACCGGTTGACATAGAAAAGTCGGTAAGTGGTTATATACAAATATTTTATAACTCTAAGTAAAATGTTTGACCACAAAGTTATTGCCTTAAATATTAATAACATTTTAATACATTATTCTTCATTTGCCCAGAAACTATAAAAATATTACATATTTCAACAGAGAAATAGAATAATTGAAAAAAATTGACTTCAGGATGGATTAAGATGAGTGCATTAAAGTCAAATATAAAGATTGTCAATAATTAATTTATTGAAAACACGGGTTCAAGTTTCATAGCTTAATCGCGATTAATACCTGTACGCCGCTGTATGCCTGGTTTCCAATTTCGCTAAACTCATTACGTTTTCAGGCGCCATTTTCTCTCGTGTGCACCAAAATTATTGTTTAACATGAAAACACTTTATTTCACGAGTTGTTTACTACCAAGTTCCAGCTCCTAGGGTAGAATGTACAAAATAACTATGTGTATTACAGTAACATACAACCTTATATGCAACCATTATTTGGAGCCGTTAGGGTTTAATCTTCCCACCCCGTAAACCGCTAAGATCATTTGTAATGTCACATCTAGGCATACGAGTATATTTACTTCAAGAATCAAAAAAACTTCCTACGATTAGTATGATATTCATATTAGATTTTCAAGAAACGTGGTTGACGGTCTAATGGTTTAATAGTTAAGACGCTGGTACGAGGGTTTATCGTTCAATTAATAAAAAAAAATAGTTAATTGCTTTTGGAAGTCAAATAAATATTGCTTAACCATTCTTTCGCGGTATTTGAGTGACGGTGAGTTATTTACAGCTCGTTAAAAATGGCCACCAAAATTGAAATATTTGGGTAAATTAAAAAAACGCTAACAATTCTTTTAACGAAAAAAAAATCAAATTGAAGTAAAGCAAAAACGAAATGTCGAAAAAATGGCTCATCTCATTTCCACGTAGTTAAAATACTTAAAACAAGTTTTCATTATATTAAACAAATCCGAGACAAAATCACGTACCTGGTAACTTGAACTGTGGAATTAAAAGTTAAGATTTTCTTTCTTTTTCTGCAGATGAAGTGGGAATTTTCCCTCTTCCTGAAAAATAAATACTAACGAGAACAAAGAAAGTCTTTAAACAGGAGCCATAACTCATTAATTAACTCGTCGGGGTTCTGATGATGATGTGTTTTTGAAGCGTAATGCGCACGTTCAACTTTAGTAAAAACTTAAAAGTTATCGAGTAACATTTTTTCTTTGGACACTGGAAAAGAGTAAAATAAATGCTAATAAATATTTCTTTACTTAAACCCTAAAGGATAAAACAAGGGAGTCACATTGAACGCCAAAAGATTTTCAAAACAGCATAACTTTAGCATTAAATAAGATAATTTAAATCTACAAAGAACTTTTTGAGTAAATTGATGATTATTTTTATAATTTATTCATTTACTTTATTTTATATATTCATTCTTACAAATACATACATATTACAAAAAATGTAATATTAAAGTATCCAAAACTCTATGAGGGCAAGGGCCCCGTGTTGAGTTGGGATGCAACATGCGGCCTCCGTGGTGTAGTGGTCAAGACGCTTGACTCACAGACGGAAGGTTCCGGGTTCGATTCCCGGTGAGAACACAAAAATTAAATGTGATTTTTCTCAAGCCTGGGTGTTCTGTGATGTAATTCGCCGCTGTAATTGGGCCTCCTGGCCTGTTGTGGTGCAAAGATAAAAAATAAAATAAAATAAATAAAATAATGAAAAGTGGAAGCGCGTACATAATTAAATAATTGCAAAAATAAAAATTGAATAAGTTAATTACTAATAATATCATTTTAAATTATCGTATCTGGGACTGCTGTCGTTTTTTTGTATCAAAACAACGATTTTTTCATTTCATTTCAACAAACATCAGATTTTTATTTAAAAAAAAAAAAAAAAAATATGACAAAAGTGGACATCGGCGTTTTATTCACGTATTGGAATGTTGCGATAATTTCTCCATTTTCAACTAAAATGGCCAAATGTGGACGTATTTTATTCTCTAAGATACAGATTTTTAAATAACAATTCTTCTCTTCGTCAGGACAGTAATAACACTATGTGCAAATCTTACTATAGACCCTCAGTATAGTAGTTCCACAAAAATATAAACCAACATCGTATCTTATCGTATTTACACTTTTGTATGGGTATAAAAGTACAGCGAATGCGGTAGAAATGCGGTGCAATGTATGACAGGGTTACGAATGATGAAATCAGGTGAAAGTGCAAATCCGAGACAGATGTAATTGATAAGATACGAATGGGTTACTGAGATGGTTTGGTCATGTAGAATGAATGGATGACGAGAGAATACTAAAACTGATTTATATATAGCGAGAATGAATTGTTAGGACGTAGACAACTGAGAAAAACGTGGCATGATCAGGTAAATCAAACTCTCAAATGTGATCATTTCATAAACAGATTCAACCGAAGGGCATGTATGGAAAGATAGATAGATAAATGTGGAAGAAATTTGGAAAGTTCGTCAGGAAAGACGTATGTGGTGGTCTATCCTCTCTGCCTACCTCTACGGGGAAATGGCGTGAAAGTCGAGTAATAGTTGTAATAGTATAGGCATGCTTTTTGCGTACATGTAATATACCGTTTTATTTATTTATTTATATTAATTGAATAGTTTTAGTTTTTCTTTTTTATGTTATTGTTTTATTAGTATGGGACTACTTATGCTCTAAAGATAGAAAATCTCCATCTTAGAACAGGCTGTGCCGTGTTAGATGGAGACTATCATAAACAGAGAAAGCCCCGTTTTAATTTTATATCAATTGGTTTTATAAAGATTCCCTGTTATCAAGTAAGTACATTATTTTTTTGCAAAAAAAATAATAAAAAAATACCTAGATTCATGCATACATACGTACATATATACATGCATACATACTAGATTCATTTTTCCTCCCTGTTTCTTCCCCCTTTCCCCCTCCTCTCTTCATAGTATAGTGTAGATATTTAGTCAATTTTTACATCTAAAAATATTTATGTTTATCAATATTTTGTTCCATAGTAAAATTATTAATGAACCAACAATATATATGTTCATATACCACTGATTTTCTCAAATTGAACAGCTCTTTAACTTAACAAACATCAACAGATGAAAGAATTAAAGGAATATAGATGTTCAAATATAAGCAGAATGGTGAATGTTACACAGTGTGTAAAGTGGCCACCTAAACCGGCCATTGACAGGTCATAAGCATTGTAGATGCCTAGACTTCTATATTACCTTCTCTTAATGTTCTTCATCTCTGTTGTAATATGTCAATATAAACAGCTCCCCAGGGAGTTGAATCCAGTCCTTGTCTACAAAACTTTGGACAAACTCAAAATATTGTAAATACACTTACAGTATGATTTTAATGACAAAATAATCTGCGGATAAAAGTTTACTCTCCAAGTTTCGTAATGAAATGGTTTTAAAATTGACTTCGTCTGAAAATCGCGAGGGGGACGTTGCTGAATCAAGATAATCCATTAGAAACGAGTAATTATTATTCGTAAATTGGAGAATTCTGAAGGGAGAAAATATAAATATTTCCATATTTAAGGATTTTCAATATTTCCATAATTGGGAAAGATTAAATGAATGCGAATTTATTAAGACTTCATATTTCATTATTTGCCAAATATTTAAAGAAATTGTGTCACCAAAATTAAATCTATTGGAAAATTTATTGCGCTCGATTTTAAATAAATCAATTTATACCAAACCGTTTTCTGTCCCAGGTTTGATTCACGACAAGATCAACGTAAATATTTATACCCTTATTAACAAATACAAATTATTATTATTCACAGACCGTCGATAACACTAACAATACCCGTGACCTCTGGTGTACCACAAGGATCAAATCTTGGGCCGCTTTTATATTTTTAGTTTGTATAAATGATCTAGGCACTCTCTTAAAGTGTAATTTTCTGCTGGATGCTGACGATTTAAAGATATTATAAAGAAGTAAAACTGCTAGAAGCTGACCAACAAATGTTTCAAAAATATCTCAATACTTAATGTACTTGGTGTGATCTGAATGATATGCACATAAATGTACAAAAATGCTACAAGATTACGTTTACGAAGAAAATTATAACAAAATATATCATTTACAGCAATATTTTGAGCTTGTCCAATTTTTTTTAGACAAAGACTGGATTCAACTCTCTAGGTAGTTGTTAATATTAACATATAACAAAGAGATGAAGAACATTTTAGAGAAGGTTATATATAGAAGTCTAGGCATCTACAGGGCAATCTATCATTGGCTAGTGGCCATTTTATACACTTTGTACCATTCACCATTCTGCCCACATTTGAACTTCTACATTCCTTCAATTCTTTTATCTGTTGATGTTTAGTTATAAAACTGGTACCTTAATTTATGCGGGTGGTCCATGAAGATGTATAGAAATTTTAAAAAAAAAATTTCAGGTGTTGCCTAGTTGTAGGTGAAATAATTCAAGTAGATGAATCTCACCCGCGTAAATAAAGGTTTCAGCTCTTCAACTCTACAAACATCAACAGATGAAAGAATTGAAATAATGTAGGTGTTCAAATATGGGCAGAATGGTGAATGTTACACAGTGTTTAAAGTGGCTACTTAAACCAGACATTGACCGGTCATAAGCCCTGTAGATGCCTAGACTTCTCTTAAATGTTCTCTTTCCCTGTTGTGTTATGTTAATTTAATTTGCAGTATTAATAATATAAGCATTAATTCAATTAACGCGATACGAGATCTAGGAATAACTTGACTAACGCTTCACATTTTTCAGTCATTTTTAAAATAAAAGAAAAAGCTCTTAAAACGCTAGGATCGATATACTCCATTTATATTTATTTTTTTCAATTCATTAGTTCATAGTTATTTGGAATTTGGATGTATAGTCGAGTCATCACATTTAACGACTTACGTTAATTTAATTAAATCTGTGTAAAAAAAATCTTCGTAATGCTAGGACATTTAAATGTAACCTGGATGTAGCCCTGAATGTAACTTGGATGTTAGAATAAAAATGTTCAAAAATAAGTAGAATGGTGAATATTAGAGTGTGTAAAGTGGCCACTTAAACCAGTGAATGACATGTCATAAGCCCATTTACAGGGCTTTGCCTAGACTTCTATTTTCCCGTCTACAAAATGTTCTTTACCTCTGTTGTTATATATTATGTAATATTTTACCTATCTCCTATCATCTAATCGCTTTAATTTACGGATGCGTTTACCAGCCATCTTGTTTATAATTTACAGCCAAGATGGACGCTGATCAAGTATGAATCCATTCCTTAATGTGACCGATGGGCAGTAAAATGCTGTTACAAAGCCCTATGGCATAGTTTGTGGCATAGTTTGTTTGTGTTTATGACTAAAAGCCCCACCAGTGATTCTCAACATTCAACAAGATTGAAAAAAATATATGAACATCATAATCATCAAATCTTTATTTGCATCTAGTGGAGCACAGGGCATTGAATTGGAAAAGTACATGCAGTGTATCCTTATCATATGTAACAGGAAGGTAAGGTAATTAGTTTTACCAATCCAGGGACAATAATATTGAAGTGTAAAACCACCTTATAAACATATATTATAAATTGATCCATTTAAGAATTAAACTTAGGAGCTCAAGCATGTTAGGGAAACACACCAACCACTAAACTCGAGGCGGACTTTTCTCCAATTGATTTCCTGAGAGTTGCCATCGAGTCAACAACGCTAATTCAGGATTCTGGATCTATTGTAAGCACAGAGTTGTATTTTTTATCTACTCGGACACAAATATTATTTTTTCTCTATTGATACTCCTATCACAGAGTACCTTAATCATTTTTCTTAGTAGGTAAAGTGATTTGTCTCATGCTTCAGATACCAATACAGATACAACAAAATGTGGCAGAGTAGAACCTCCTTAAAAATCGGTATTTGACGTACATTCTCGAAAGGAGGTGCCAGGAACAGAGTAAACGGTACACTTTAATCAACCTTGAGAAAGAAAGGTTTGTTGTTGGAGGCGAAATCAGACATTTGCCATAAAGTCGAAGGAGTTGTATGTAAAAAAGTATAGAATTGGCGAAATAAAGATAAAATCAGGCTGAATGCTGTCAAAATACGATCTTTCAGGCAAATTTGTGATTGTGAACTCTTTTGTTGAAATGAAATGGTTGATTTGACTACCCGCAGTTTTGTTGTAAGGTAGCGTGAAATTAAATGAAAGATTCACATACATTAATTTGAGGTTTTATAGATAAAAGATGAATACAGGATTATACAAAAACCGATAAAATTAAGTACAACACTGAATTAATTTACCGTGATACGAGTTTATAATATGTGGGTATTTGAAAGTTTAAGAGAGAAAAAAACGCCAACGAACTGAAGTCAACGAGGGACATGGATATTCTGGTGTGCTTCAATTGTGCCGACGTATGAATTAATAGGTGCACAAATATCAAAATCCGTGCACTATGTAAGGCTGAGGCAAGCATTATTGACATAATCAAGAAATAAGTACCGTTGGTTTGGACATGTTGAGCAAATAGACCGTGAATGAACGGCTTAAAAGATTTATGAAGCGAATGTTGATGAATGCAGAAAACATGAAAGACCAACAAAGATATTGCATGACTAAATCCTACGAATACTGGACGTGTCAAAGTAGATATAATTGGCGTGCGTGCAAGAGAAAATGCATGAATATAGACTAAAATAATCGAGTTTTGTGTGCACAGATAGAGTTCCCCACGGAAAAACGGTGTAGTGGTTTAAGTTTGTTTGAAATGATATTATTTGAATACTATTTAAGAACCATTGAACTACATGAATACATTGTAACGTTGTGACTTGTAACCTGTTCATTTTCTACTAATTGACTGATGGATAGTTTGGCTTTTATAGCATTTCCACTAACCAGTGAGGTGATTCAAATGGAAATTTCAGCCCCAACATTCGCGACAAAATCATTCGATATAGTAGTGGCCATGAATTTGAATTTAAGTTTGGGGATTGTATTTCTAGTTGCTAAATATATTTTGTCTTCTCTGTGCTATGCTAGTATTTGCTATCTTGACGCCAATACGGAACTCATAGGTCGTCTGGAGCGTTTGCAGAATAAAAGCATCCGCTTTATTTTCAATCTCAAAAAGTAGAACCTTTTGCTCCGAACTCAAGTGGCTTCATTTTTATCAGCGCATAAACTTTCAATCTCTCTCACTTTTTTTATAATAGCTCTTCACAATCCTTGCGCTCCAAAATATCTTGCTGAGAATTTAATTTACCTTTCTGATCATGGTCTTTCATTTCGCCCTTCTCGGAGAGAACACTGTCCATTCCTCGACACAGGATATCATTTTTCAGATATGTCTTTTTTCTCCAAGCCGCTAGACTTTGGAATGAGCTACTCCTTCATATAAAAAATGCACCTTCTCTTGCAACCTTCAAGAAACGCCCGAAACCTAATTTTATATCCCCAGAATCCTGAACTCCTTGAGTTTTTACTGCTTTTTTTTCTCAAATGTATTTTTTTAAACCCTTTTTCTTTCCTTGGTTCCTATTTCTCTCTCCTTCCAAACTCATTATCTGATCCCACATTTTCCTCATCATTTAATACGTATAACAAAGTGTATTTAAAAAAAAATGTTAATATTAATATGTGCGAGCCACAACAGAAAAACAGCTGTTATTAATTATTTTATTTTTTTAAATTTAAATTTATTTTTATTTTCTTTTATTTAGAAAACATACAGAACAGTTACATGGTTTTATAATTTACACAGTAATACTTAACCATAATTGACCAGTGAAGTTTCCATATTATAAAGTAATTATATGTAAGGTTATTAATGAAAGAACAAAAAAAAGAAGGAAAAAGAAAGATAAATGGAAGTTGTTAAAAAATTAAAGTAAAAAAAGTTTTTTTTAAGTTTGAAGTTTGTATTTACAAATAGAAATAATATTAAAAATCAAGAAAATTTGTAAAAGTAATTTAAAGTTGAGATTTAAAATAAAGAATTAAAAACATGCATAGATGTAGTAATAAAATAAAATTTTAATAATATTTTTAAAAAGGAAAAACATAAATATACATATTTTATTTTAACATAACATGTATGTATCTTTTAATATATATTTCTGTTTTTTTACTAAGAAAATTGGAGAAAGGAAGAATAAATACCTTATTTGTGGAACACTGGCTTTAAAAATGAATTTTTTTTTTTTTCTATAAATGTAATCACAGAAAAAAAAACAAACAAAAATGTGAACTTTAAATGTACAATCTAATCCTTTAACAGATAAAAACGAGCTTACTGTAGCAATAGTTATATTATTTACTGGGGTTTTGCCAGTCGTGACTCCATATTTAAATCTGTTATTAATACATAAAATTAAAACTTCAATCAAATATTTTAGTTACAAATACTTTAACCTTTTCAAGATCTCAAATACTTCAACACGTCAATGTCTTATTTTTATACATCCGTCGTTGTTCTACGATCACGACGCATTGAATTAATTTATGTTTGAGACAAAATGATAAAACGACAAAATACATCGATAATCGAAAAAATGTATTATGCTCGTTTTTTCCCTGACCCCTCAAATATAACATATTGAGTTTTTTGGATGGAACTACCAACCAGCGGCCCCCGTTAGAGTTTTAATGAAATTTAAATACTATATTAATTAAAATACATTTTCATTATTAAACTTCGTAGAATTTCATAATTTATACCAGTTTTTATTATTTACATTATAACAAAACTTATATCCATATAATTGTTATTACTATTTACTTAAATGATTTTAATTTAAACTCTTTTATTTCCATAAATATATAAAATCATGATTTACAACCCCTGCTTGCACTTGTATAGAACATAGAAATTTATTCAGTCTCCCACCAGTCTGACGATGTCGGTAACGACGAAACCCGGTCACTGGTAAACATTTATAAATAAAAGTGAAATAAAACCATATACGTATTTTTTTATTATCCTTAAATATAAAATAAAAATAATTAACCCAGCTTAAGCGCTTCATGGTTGGACACGCTGGCATGGTTAGACTAGGTTAGGTTTTAAAAAAAATCAAATCACCAATAACCTACAATCCCTTCGTTACGCTTTTGATATGATTACATTTGTGTTTAGGTTAAAGGGAAAACATTAATCTTTTTAATTCTTGACCCCATTAGTTCTATACGAGTATACACGTGTGTACTACATAATATATGCATTCTCGTAACGTTCCAGAAACATATTCTGTTAGCTTACGGAATAATTATTATGTGTGTAAAGTTGAGGTTAAAGCCTGCTAGAAATAATATTAAGGGTAAACCTAATTAAGCCTAACAGGATTAGTTTTCAGAATCCTTCCCGCCACTACTTTGACGGTTTGGTAGCCTTAATTCCTATTTCGACCATAGCGATATAAAATAATGAAATATCTTACGACAACCAGATGGACGCAACAAAGGTATTTCCTCTTCGAATATATATTTATTTTGTAATAAATATATACACATGTTTATCATATCATTTACATAATCATATACATTTATCAACAATATTTTGAGTTTGTCCAAATTTTTGTAGACAAGAACTGGATTCAACTCCCTGGGGAGTTGTTTATATGAACATATTACAACAGAGATGAAGAAAATTTAAGAGAAGGTAATATAGAAGTATAGGCATCTACAGGGCTTATGACCTGTCAATGGCTGGTTTAAGTGGCCACTTTACACACTGTGTAACATTCACCATTCTGCCTATATTTGAACATCTATATTCCTTCAATTCTTTTATATGTTGATGTTTGTGAAGTTAAAGAGCTGAAACCTTCATTTATGCGGGTGAGATTCATCTAATTGAATTATTTCACCTACATACTAGGCAACGCCTGAAAATATTATTTTTTCAATTTCTATACTTCTTCATGGACCAGGTAATTTATCAACAATATTTTGAGTTTGTCCAAATTTTTGTAGGCAAGGACTGGATTCAACTCCCTGGGGAGCTGTTTATATTAACATATTACAACAGAGATGAAGAACATTTAAGAGAAGGTAATATAGAAGTCTAGGCATCTACAGGGCTTATGACCTGTCAATGGCTGGTTTAAGTGGCCACTTTACACACTGTGTAACATTCACCATTCTGCCTATATTTAAACATCCATATTCCTTCAATTCTTTTATATGTTGATGTTTGTGAAGTTACAGAGCTGAAAACTTTATTTATGCGGGTGAGGGTGACTTTATTTAAACCTTATTCCACCACTATAATAAGCATGGCTTTCCATTCGTATTCTCACATTATGCCTGGCGTGACATTAATAATAATCTTTATCTACTACATACGCAGTTAGGTAATAAATTTCTCTGGATCATGTCTATTCTGTCTAATTAGGTACAACCTGTTTTAAGGCAGAAATGTTAATGCAAAATAAACAATGATATTCCTACCTAGTAGTTAATTAACTGTACAGTTATAAAATATTAATTTATACCATTTATTATGTAAGAATGTTTTTGAGTAAATTTTCCGATTCTTCTCGACCTAGGCGGCCTCCGTGGTGTAGTGGTCAAGACGCTTGACTCACAGACGGAAGGTTCCGGGTTCGATTCCCGGTGAGAACACAAAAATTTAATGTGATTTTTCTCAAGCCTGGGTGTTCTGTGATGTAATTCACCGCTGTAATTGGGCCTCCTGGCCTGTTGTGGTGCAAAAATAAAATAAAATTAAAAAAAAACAGTAAAAAAAAAAATGGTATTCAATCATCATCACTACCTTTCCGCACCTAATGGTGCATAGGGCCTTGCATTGTCACACCAATCGCAGCGTATCTTGATACCGTGTCCGTCCAAAACGAGTTTTTTTATGACTCCTGGGAGTATAATATCTTATTCATGTATTATATGTCATATTGATTATTTTTATATTAACCGTTGACGGAAGGAGTGTTCTCTCGAAACTGTAGTAGTGTTCTTGCAAAATAATCAAATGGTGTAATACAATAACAATGTTTAATTTTTATAATAATTTATAATGAAGTGTTACGAAGTGAATGCCTATTTAATTAATAAAAAAGTATTAATTCGTGATTATGTAAAAACTTCAATCTTGATTTGCCAACAAACAATAAATCTGACTTGGCCAGTTTTCCTTGTATGCTCACGATATGTACAAATGTTGACTCAATTATCGTATTTTACAGTTACAACATGATGCAATAAAATATACCTTTTATTTCCCAAAAGACCGTCCCATAATTCTGAAAGGCTGTTTTTTCCAGCACGCCATATTCTGTAAATCTGAATGAACATTTCTTATTTTTGAATTTTAGCTAAAAAATTTACATTTTATGATCATATTGGACACCATAAAAAACAAATAAAGAACAGTTTTTTTAACCTTGTTACACCACATCACTGATGTTATTTTTCCAGACTACGTCAACTTTGTCAATGAAATAAACAGAGTTTTTCTACTGACATTTCTTGGTGGAACTGCATTTCAATTATAATAATAAAAATACGTTTATAGTTTTATTCAGCTTATATTTTTAATGTTTACTAGTGACCGGGTTTCGTCGAGACCGCCATCGTCAGACTGGTGGGAAACTAAACCAATTTTTATGTTTGATACCATTTCTTATAATTGTAATTTCTTGTATACAACATAGAAATTTGTTTAGTTTCTCACCAGTCTGACGATGTCAGCCACGACGAAACCCGGTTACTTGTAAAAATTAGAATGAAAAGTGGAAGAAAACTAAGTAAATATTTGTATAAAACCAAAGAGAGTTTTCTATGTTTACCGGTTTCGAGACGTACCCACCTCTTCGTCAGGATACTAATTACACTAACATGCAAATCCTACTATACACCTTCATCTAGAAAATCTTTTAATAAACGTATTCTTCATATAATAATTAAATAAATATTACATTACCTCTAAATGTTTCTGATATTCAATTATCATTGGACAGTAAGGAAATCAAGTATAAATAAATCCTTGTATTCTAGTGGTTTGCACGTTTGCCTAAAAATCAAAGGGTACTGGGTTGGATCATGTGTAAGGTTGATATGAAATATTTTCAACATACTTTCAAAAGAAATATTTTATAGTTTCTGGACTCTTAAATATTTTTTAATGTTTTTTATTACTCTTACGTATATGGATTTTTTAAAGATATATTGCGACTGGTATACCAATGCAGCACCCTTTGCACCATTAGAGCACCTAATAGTGATTTTTTTTGTTACAAATAGACAAGATGATCACTCTTACTCTTCGGGTCCCAGCCTAAGGAGTGTGAAATATTACGGTAGAAAAGCACCTTTACAAATCGATATTTCTTTTCTACCGTGTTAAGAATCAAACCAGAGATATCTTGCATCGTAAGCAAATACCCTAACCGCGAGGTAGATCTTTAAAATGTTTTTTTATTTATTTATTTTAATACACTAATAAATGTATGTACGTACTCGTGTGTATCATTTGAAAAGTTGCCAACCCGAGTAAAAGCGTCTGGATGTTATAACAATATTTTGTTTTTTAAATAATTTTTAACATATTTTGTTTATTAGTTAAGGTATGACTAGATATTCAAATTTAATTTGTACAACTATCTAAATAAATACAATACAATATAAAAAGAATACAGAAAAATGTAATTATTACACCTGGAATAATTTATCGCCACGAAAGCAAAAACTGAAAAGTATTTTGTCTTAATTTCTGTAGTAGATGGTACTGTGAAGGATTTATTAGGGATTCATTTTATTTTATGTGAGGCGTAAAGGATAATCAACTGTTGGAATTATCCTGTTTTGTTTTAAATTTATACTATACAGTATATCTAAGATTTAAACCAATAGTAATTTTTAATAATTTTAATTTAATTTATTTTGGGAAGGCCTAAGACTTCCCGCTGACTGTAATTTTTTGTCAATGTCACGTTGTGTCACTGTGGGTGCGCTTGCTACTCACTACTGGTGACAAAATGTTCATTTAGCGATGGATTTCAAAGAGCGTGCAGTGATTTGCACTCTTGAATTACCCAGAAGGAAAATTAAACTAAAGAAACACTACTGGGTACATCCCATATATAATGAACGATTATTAAAAGGAAAATTTTACTCTCTGTATTTTGAATTACGTCAATATCCTCTCAAATTTTTAAAATTATTTTCGTATGTCAATAAACAGTTTTGAAATAATTGAATTGAAATCTCGTCCCACAATTTCCTTTTCAAATGAATATCAGAGAGTTCCTTTAATTTTTTTGTACACAATGCTGGTCTTTTTTCTTTGTCTTCTATTAACAATTCGTTGTCAATACCATCTTCTTGCATAGAAGCAGCTATCTTGAATTTCACCCGCATTAATAAAGGTTTTAGCTCTTTAACTTTACAAACATAAAAAAATAAAATTGTTGAATTAATATGGATGTTTAAATATGGATGGAATGGTGAATAATTTACAGTGTGTAAAGTAGCCACTAAAACCAGCCAATGACAGGTCATAAGCCCTGTAAATGCATAGACTTCATTATTTTGTTTAAAATGTTCTTCATCACTGTTATAATAATATGTTAATCTTAAATACAACTGAGAAATTCTCAACACACGACCGTATGGTAGGCGTCTGCCGGCAGAGTGACAAAAAGTTGCTAGTGAGCGCACTCCCATAGCAATGTACAGTCCGGGTGACAGTCACGTCACGCTAATGTTGCCAGCCGCTGGAACCTTTTGTCACCGTATTGTCATGTCGCCACAGTGAGCGCACTCTCATATATCTCCATAGAACTTGACACTGCTAAAATCAGCTCTTAAAACATTAGTTGTTTATAAATACAATTTTACATACAACATTTAAAATGGCAAATGTAATTAGTAAGTTTACTTTAATAAACCATAAATAACGATGTATCAAAGTACAAATTATTGATGAGTCGTGCGTATATACAGATAATCAGTTAATTATAATTTATTATATAAATAAAACACGAGTGATACTTTAATCCACAAATTTGGAATATCCAGTGACCAGTTTCATCGCTTTCGCGACATCTTCGAGACTGGTTTCTTTATTAAAGAATAAAATGTTTTTATACAAAACAGAGGTAAGGATAGATAATTCAAAGTTATATGTAAGTAAATTAAATAAAGTTATTTTTATCTTAAGGATCATTATCAAAAACTTTTCTTGGGGTTAACTCATGAGTTGATATAATGCTATTTTAATGAGTTTAAGTATTTAATTTTATTTTTAGTGTCCCATTCTTCGTGAGTGTGGTTTTGTAAATAATGATTTCTGAAAAACAAAGGGTAAAAAGTCATTTTTTACAAAACCACACTCACGAAGGATGGGACACTTAAAATAAAAAATAAAATACTTAAACTCATTAAAATAGCATTATATAACACAAACACTGACGGTTCGTGTTGATGCTATGTAATTCAGTTACGCAGAGATATAAACTGAAAAAATACGTATATCTCTTTCTTAAACGAATGTTTGCATGTGCAGTAAAAGCAACGAAACATTAGCTAAATATGAGATTTCGGCTAGTAAGGGAATAAGACCTCTTTTTTGTCATCATTCGTCATTTATCGGTGTAAATACGACAGTAAAATAGTGGAAATGTCAATGAAAGTTTTACAAACTTACATAATTGTTAAAAAAATAATAGTCGGCCGAACAAAAGCGCCATGTGGTGACAATTTCATAGACTTATTTAATGACGTGAAACATTATTTTTAAACTTATTTAAGAGAATATGCGTTTGAAGAGCGGTTTGATGAATCAGTAGGTATTTGAATACGGTTTTTTCTGTAACTGTCTCGCAGATCCTCCCCGAACACTGTGTGAAAGACAATGTTACATCAAAAAGAACATTTTCATGTCGGCACGTTTTGAATTTTTCAAAAATTAGTTTTCATTTGATAAGATGACAGGTAAAATTAGGCGCTTTTAAGAGTTTTTCTATGGTTCTAGCTCTTATAAAACAATTTATAAAAAAAACAATCTATGGGGACAGGACTCTAGTGCCACAATCCATGGAGAAAATAAGGCAATATATTTTAATGAAGAAAAGATAGCCAGCGCATCCTCGCTATACGAGTATTTCTTTGCCAATTTGTGTAGCAGAATGCCTGTATACTGTTTTATGTCACACAGCAGAATATTCTATAAACAATTGTATTAGTCTAAAGACAAGTTCCTCGTTCAACAGAAGTGGTTTCCGCTGAACTTGCTAACGTGGGAACATACGACTTACGACATGAGGAAATTCAATTTCAAACTAAGACGAAACTGGAAACTTGCACGAGGATATCAATTAGCGGATTCCTACCTTGTTTTACTGCCCTAAAATCGGCTAAGTATGCACATTGGGTAAAAAAAATGACTTTTAAAACGATTTTTAAAACGAACTTTTACATTTGCGAAGAAACTAAATAATTCAAGACATATAAGGAGTGTCCGATCAAAAGTGGCCAATTACATTTTTCATTATCCATTTATTTCAAATCGTTCTGATGTCAAAATGCTCCAAAAATTGATCTCCATAGATCAATAGCAACTTTGGGAGCATTCCAACATCAGAAATGGGTTAAATTAAAAAGATTTCAACCGAAATATAAAAGAAAAATTGAAATATGTAAATAGCTACTTTTGATAGGACACTTTCCATATTTTTAATAAATAAAAATATAGCTCTCTAAAGATTTAATATCTCGGATAATTAATTAAGCATTTGTATTTAATTTATTTGAGTACACATTAATGAATATTTTTTTACAAACACAAACAAACAAACAAACCATCACACTGTTACCCCGTAGGAGTAGGCAGAGATAGAAAGCCACATCACTCTATCTTTGCATATGACCTCGCTTCCTCTACATTCATATATGTTCTCGTGCACGCACGCCGGTTATTCCTACTCTTGACATGTCCATCTTTACGTATTTGATGGACTTGATACTGCCATGTCTTTCTCGGTCTTCCTCGTTTTCTGCATTCATCAACATTCGCATGGTAGATCTTTTTAGCCGTTTTTTCGCTGTCCATTCGCTCTACATGTCCTAACCAACGCAGCACCGTCGATAATGCATGTCTTAGCCTTATACAGTTCACGGATCTCGAGATTTGTGCACCTATCATACATTGTTTTACTACACATTCACCTGAGAGATCTCATTTCGACAGCATTTAACTTCTTTCATAATCATTTTTCCAATCCATACTTCACTTCGTACATTAGAGTTGGCACTAGAACTCCATTGTGAACTGCTATTTAGTTCAATTAGTTCTGATGTTGAAATGCTCCAAAAATTAATCTCTATAGATCAATAGCAACTTTACAAGCATTCTAACATCAGAAATGGAAGATTTTAACCGAAAAGAAAAATTGAAATATATAAATAGCCACTTTTGATTGGACACTCCTCATATTTTAAATAAATATTAATATTGCTCTCTAAAGATTTAAAATCTCGGATAATTAATTAATAATTTGTATTTTATAATGTTATTAATTTATTTAAGTACACATAAATGTTTTTTTTTTTTATTATTTAAAACATGGGATTTCATTTTTTTTAGTATTTCCTTGCAAGTTTTGCGTTTGCATCCATTACTATAGCCTTTAAAGTTAATTATTTAACTCATCTAATGAAAAATTGCTTGATTGAATTGACATCAATTTTTATAACATTAAAAAAACAAAAATCGTTCCTATGCGAACAACAGGTTTTTATGTTGTGAAGTTAAGCTAGTAAAAAAAAAATGATACCTGTAATAAAAATTCCACAGTATTTTTTTGCATTTATGTTGTGTATCTTTAGCACTCTTTTTCGACGCTTCTGTTTTTAGTGTTCCATATCCTGGATTTTGTAAGTTTTCCCAAATAAAAGCCATCTTGATAAGGTATATTTAAAATTGGATTTTGTCTAAGAAAAGACCATTGCAGGAGACTGCTGCGAAATGTTTCATGCAATTATTTATTTTATTTCACTATATTATGTTGCGTGATGTTTCAGAGAGTGAAAATATGTTTTTTTTGTATTCCAACTTAACACAGAGTTTTTGCTCTCCTATGAGAGCAATGTATATTTTAGGATACATTACCATAGTATTTTAAATATGCACTATAGTCCCGTTTAACCGAATTGCCGGCTCAACCGAATCACCGAAATACTTTTTGTATTACCATATTCTTTACTGATTTCATACAGTCAGCGTCGCTAAAAAGAAGAAAGGAATGGTCCAAACCATTCAGAAATAAACAAGGATGCTTGAGGAACTCATGGTGCACCTTGAACAACAAGAGGAAACATCAGATTTTTTAAATCTTTTTAATGTTTAAAATATATATTTAAAAACCAAAATTTATTTACAGTAATTCAAATAGATCAAGTCTAAGAAGGAATCGTGTGTTAGAAATACCACATTGTAAAACGAGGCTCGTACAGAGACATGCATATTTTATAGGCCCAAATTTTTTAAATTCTGATAATATTTCATTCATTCCAAACTTTCAAAATTTTCCTTCTTTTAAAAATCACGCATTATCCTGGATACAAACTAAAAATATGAACTCTTTTTTTTCCATGATATATTTTGTAGCTTTTTAATATTTTATATTTTTTAAAATATTTATTATTTCCTTTTTTAATTACTATAAACAATACATATAATCTTTAACATAATTTTGTATTTTAATTTTTTTATGTTACACAAAAATATTATAACTGCCTATTTATTATAGGAGCAAAAGTTCATTGACATTTTCTTGTATACCCACGAACAGGCCATTTTTTAAATACTCTGTTTTAACTCCTCTGTTTATTGTTAAAAAACCAAAGAAAAATAATTTAAAAAATTAAACAATAATAAAATAATAAAAAATTTCCTGCAGACCTGCTTCCTATTAAGCGCCTTAGATATCAAGCTGCTCAGAAACGCTCTTCTCATATAAAATAAAATAAAATATCACATTTTTTGCTTTCTCGATTCAGTTTTGAATTTCAAATTGCAAGGAATGTTTTTAGAAGTTTCAAATTTTATTTATTTTATGCCGCATATTTTCACTATGTACTCATTTTCCGGTTTCACCAAATTTTCGTTTAATCAAAGCCTCATTGGTCCCATCGAATTCGGTTAAACAGGACTTTAGTGTATGTTCGGTGTTGTAATAAAAAATTCATTATTTTTTTAAGCTACGTATTTTCTATTTAAAAACATATAAGTGACATTATAAATTTATCCTGTGCTCACCTGGCTCCCAGGTAGTATAATGTTGGAATAGGTCCACGATCTGTCATCTTTTCACAAATGTCACATGTCACTTTTTCCAGTATTAAAAAGGATTGTATTTATGCCGAATTTATATAATTTTTATTTGTACAAAAATCATCCAATTATCAACGAAACTCCGGGTACACACCTATCAAGTTTAATATAATAGGAAGCAAAAATTATTAATGAATTTTGAACAAGATCTTATTATTATCATTTCTATTTTTTTATTAGGAAGAAAAGTATTGAAGAAAATGAGGCTCATTTCCAATTTATAAGAAAAACAAATATGCCAGTATCGAAAATCTCGACCTCGTGGTGTAATGGTCAGCGCGTTTGCCTACCATGCGAGAGGTCTCGGGTTCGATTCCCAGCACGTTTGATATGAAATATTGATTTAAAAGGTGTTTTTTACACTAGAATATTTCATAGTCCCTGGACCTGAAGCGTAAGACTGAACATCTTACCACCATGTAACAAAAAAGTATGAGATACGCTCTGATCGGTGTACTAACGCAGTGCCCTATGCATCATTAGGTACGGAAACGGAAAGATGATGAAAAATCTCTATTTTCAATTCGAAATTTTCAGTTTCGACTTGATTAGTCATTGAAAGTGCTGGGGCTGAAACCGGGTTCTCTCGTTGATTTGATTAGGGAAGAGCCCACACAGATTTTCTGTCCCGCCCTGGACTTTTTGTTCCCCGCCTACAGAGTACCGGAGCACAGAGCGCCCCCTTTAGATGACGCGGGACCCTAACGACCAATTAGCCACAACGGTTGTGCGTAAAGAGCTTTGAAACCTTAGATAACTGCCGAACAAATATCAAGGGATCCAGACCCGAGGAGTTCTGAGCGTTCATCCGCTTCAAATAAAAAAAAATGCTTTCTTTTAAGCACAATTTTTTTATTATTTTTTTTTACCACCGACCGGTTTCGAAGAAGAAGCTTGTTTGCTTTGAAACCGGTCGGTGGAAAAAAAAAGAAAAAAAAAATAATTAAAATAAGCGGTTAAAAACAAAGTTGTTTAATTTATTTTATTATAATGAATAACCACAAAGTTAGTGCTCCAAATACAAACTTTATAAAAAAAGCAACTTATAAAACATTCAAGTTTATAAGTGAAAATTCTTGATGAAAGTTCCTTGTAATTTATAGTCTCGAAGATGTCTATCACTCGTCTATCACCAGTTTTTAGTTGTAGGCAAGGACTGGATTCACCTCCCTATAAAGTTGTTAATATTACCTTTTTACAACAGAGATGAAGAACATTTAAGAGAAGGTAATATAGAAGTTTAAGCTTCTATAGGGTACCTTGCACCATATGTATAATTAATTACACCACCATTAATTACACTATATGTATAATTAATATACATATGGTGTAGGTAAATATACAAAGATCTTCCCAGCTTTTCTGTCGGCTGCCAGCTCCTCTGCATCCTCCCAAGTAAGGTTTGCGTCCCGTAGTTCTGACACGCTCTGCCGACGAACAATCAGCAGTGGACGTCCAGGGCGTCAAGAACCTGATGCCTTGTAATGTAGCTAAGCGTGGTTAAGACTCTTAGAAGGCATCCGCAGCACATGTCCAAGTTAACCGTTTCGCTTCCGCTTGATGACAGTCGTCACCGGAGTTTGCTGCGTCCGTTTTCATATTACTATGACTCATTTTATTTTGTATATATAAAAATAAAATTTAAAATGAAAAAAATTACATAAATACATATTTAAAAAAACAAATGAAAATACTAGAAGCTAAATTATTGTTCCGAAATTTTAAAAATAATTGATTCTTGAAGTTTTATAAAGTTACAGCAAATACAAAATAAATAAATTAAGAAATTAATCATCTGACATATATTATATGAAAATTTTGACATAACAATAATTTAGATGTTGAAATGTCTAGTAAGAACTACTCTTTTTAGAAAACAAACTTATATTTTAGGACAACTTTTACAAAGGATGATATAACCGTGATATGAAATTACATTTACGCCATCTGCGTAATTTGTACTAATAATATTACTTTAGAATAATATCATTATTTATGTATAATGTTTATAATAAAGAACATTAAAAAAAAAAAAATAATTTAAATTGTGTGAAGGGACTTATACCCGGCTGAATTAACAGATCAACAGAGGTAAACTTTTTTAAAATACTTTTTCAATTTACCCAATAATTATTATTACTCATGCTTTATTAGGCCAGTTCAGAACATCTTAAGAACAAATATTAACAATATTAACTTCGCGACTAAACAGAGTGGGATGAAGTTGGATTGGCATGGTTTAGCTGAAAGTCCTTAGTCTTTCGTTTTTATGAATATATTGTATACAATTATTGTTTTGCCCTTGTTTGTCTTTGCTAAATAGTTTTATGTTCTTTTTGTTCAGTTTCTTGCATCAATGTTTCTTCATGTAACTGTTGTAATTGGCTGAGGCCGTATAATAAATAAATAAATAAATAAACAAACAAATAAATAAATAAATAAATAAATAAATAAATAAATAAATGAATAAATGAATAAATGAATAAATGAATAAATGAATAAATGAATAAATGAATAAATGAATAAATGAATAAATGAATAAATGAATAATTGAATAAATGAATAAATGTATATAAATGAATAAATCATAATATTACAAAGGCGGCCTCCATGGTGTAGTGGTCAACACGCTTGACTCACACGCGGAATGTTCCAGGTTCGATTCCCGGTGAGAATAAAAACATTAATTGTGCATACGGGTATAAGTACTTAATTGGATTTTTCACCTACAATACTGAAAAATGAACACACATGGTTTTTAAAAAATCCAAGCTTTGTAAACTTAGTAAGTGCCGGTTCGGCACACTGTTACAATTTACAGCTGATTTTGTAGTTTATGAATGACATGCTTATTTCGGGGGTTTTTACGGTTTTTTTCTAGATTTTTTAATGTTCTAGGCTTATTTTAATACACAATAAACATTACAAGTGGGTGTTATCAAATGAGTTCTAGACCAGATCAGTCAAAACCTAACTCCTGTAAAAAATTCTGTATGCATTATATGTACGCATATGTATTTACTTGTTTACTGAGTGACAATGTGCAATAGCGATTGTATAAAAAAAAAACATTTCTCTGGTATAACGAGTAACGCTTATAACGAGCAAATTCAAGTGGCCCCAAGTGGTGTATATACTACGGTGAGAGTAAAGGGGAGGTGTATTTTAGTATTTGCATGTTGGTGTAGTAAGTGTCCTGACGAAGAGACGGGTACGTCTCGAAACCGGTAGACTAAAAAAGTCGGTAAGTGGTTACATACTAATATTTACTAACATTAGTTAAAATGTTTGACCCCAAAGTTAGTGCTTTAAAAGTAAATAATATAATTAAATAAATCAAACAACGTTGTTTGATTTATTTTAATAAAATGAATAATTACAAAGTGCTTCAAATATTAAATTTATACATAATATACAATGGAAGTTTTAAAACCTTTTCAAAAAGACAATTCGCAACTTCATACAGTTAAGAGAAAACTCTTCGCACTTGAGTTTTTTACGTTGATTGATATGAGCATATATCACTCCAGAAGACCTCCATCACACTGAAACTCTTCCATTTCAGCGGTAAACTGCCTAACCCAACCCAACCCGTATCACATGTCCACAGTTGAACAGTTAAGACCTAGGCGAGACGTATGGCTGTATTATGTTATACAAAGACATTTTTGTACAAGTGGTATCAGCAACCTGTTTAACTGTTTATTTGACAGATGCTCGTATATATCCGTAATAATACGTCAACAGAAATGAAATGTAGTTTATATAAATGAGGGTTTTAGAAGAGAACTTAGAAATTTCCATTGTAGAAGTTACTAAGATATTTGCGAAAAACTTTGAAAAAAGAATTGTGAGATTTCTCATTATGCTTTACTAAATAGAAAATGCTAAGCTTGCTGTTTCAAGTAGTATTATTGAAACTGTTTTTGTAAGATTTAGAGACGATTTTGAATTACGCTATTGTTTAGGTAGGTAGGTTTATACTTATGATCAGAATAAACGGGAATTTAGCAAAAAAACGCAAAAATGTTTTTTTCATTTTTTTTATTACTTCTTTAAAATACTCGCTATTTGGGTCGATATACTGATGCCAATACTTAATCCAACTGTCCCTATTAATGGGCGAATTCTGACTTGTATATGTACGACTTCTGGGTGTGCAAAACAGTGCAAGAGATCTCGCTCTAGTACAATCATTGGGAACATACAAACTGATCTCTTTCAGAAAAAAGTGATTATATTTACTTCCAGAAATCAGCATATAGAAATGTTTCTCAAGAAAAAATGGACGACTTGTTGTAATCCAGCGTTCCTGATAGAAATAATGATGGATACAAGAATTGATAATTATGATTTTGTTTAAGATATAAATATCGCAAAAATCGCTTTTGAACCTTTTGTATTTCAAGGATGTGGTTTGATTTAAAAGGTTCATAAATTATGGAACAGTATTCTAGTATGCTGCGGACTAGTGTATCATACAATCTGCAAATTTCAGAAGAATTATTGAAATATCTGGGAGTATCCAAGTACAATTCCAAGCATGTTACTATATTTATCTACAACTCTAGTAATATACTAATTTGTTAATTGCAAGGTAAAACTACACAATTCATGTTGTAAGGAAATAGAGATGTTTCTTTAGCATGGGTATACGAGATAACGCAGTATTTTCGTGTGCTAAAATGTAATTTGTTAGATACAGACTAATGTCGTAAATTACTGATGTCTAATGTGGTCAAAAAAAGGCTAGGAAACGCTTCAATTTTATGTATTTTGGAGTCTCATAAATAACGCTGGTACCTGATATGATTGTAAGGATTTAGGAGCAGATGAGATAATAAATCAAGGATCTATGTCTCTAGTGGTGGAATTACAAAATTCAGGATTAGCGCGATTACGGAATCATAAATCGACTTACCACCTCTATTACTTATAATTTGACTAGGTAATATTAGTGTAAGGTAATCTCCGTAGTTAGCATTCATGGGCGGATCAGTGCTTGATAGATTAAGACCGCGTAAGCGCCCAACTGAAGCTCACCCTATCCATCCTATCAAACCCGTACATTAAACGTGCTTTGAATTGTTTACGAAAAGCCCTAAATTAAGGTAACCAAATGTTAATCAACCAAAGTTAATTAGTAAAAATCTAAAAAAAAAGCAATGTTGCTGCTGATGTGAGCGTCGCGTTTAAATTAATTGGATCGAATAAAAATGTTTCAACAGAGATAGAAAACCTATTTGAGAAGAGAATTTTAAAATTTAAGCATTCACAGGGCTTTTAACTAGATTGGCTTGTTTAAATTATGGTGGTTGGAAAATCTATGAATAATTTCTTGCTTCCCAGAGTCCTTCAGTGTCAACTTTTCTGCAAACAAAGTTTATATATAAAACATGTTGTTAAAATCACGGCCCGTAATATAAATATTTTATTAACATATATTTTCATTATAGTTTTCCCAAATACGCACCTGTTTCTACATCATCAATACATTCCAATTTAGAAGAACAATCATTGATGCCCCCTTCCCTCACAAAATAGTAAATAACACCTAAGATTGCCCGCAATTCTTGAGAAAATTAAAATTCGTAACGATTGCTCCATATTTGCATATTAAGCACAAATAATAACAAGAATGCATCTTTACTAAGAATCGGAAACTTTTACAATACATACATTTTTTAAATAGATTTACGAGTATATATCTATATGCCTTTTTTTTCTTTTTTCTCTGCTGCCATTGGCATGTTTTTATACTTGTTATACTTTTAAACTACTTTTAATTACTTATATTATATATGTTAATAAAATCAATATATTGCTGCTCTTACTATAATGTGTCATTAATTTTGAAGATGTTTTTTAAATTGACCTAAATTTAAATTTACTGTCTTATATTTCACTTAAAGATTCTTCTCATCGTTTCTTTGAATCCCTTAAAATAAATATGTGTTTATGTTTTTCCTTTTTAAAAAAAAATGTTATTACTATTTTATCTTATTTTTACATCTGAGTATGTTTTTCATTCTTTATTTCCATTCTTAATTCTTAATTACTCTTACAAGTTTTCTTCATTTTTAATATTATTTCCATTTGTAAATACTCACTACAAACTACAAACCTTAAAATATATTTTTTTTTCACTTAAATTTAATTTTTTAAACAACTTTCATTTATGTTTTCTTTTTCCTTCTCTTTTTTATACTTTCATAATTAACATTAGATTTAATTGCTTTTTAATATGGAAACTTCACTGGTCCATTAGAATTAAGTCCAATTGTGTAAAATATTAAACTTTGTAACTGTACTGTATGTTTCCTGAATAAAAGAAAATAAAAAAAAATAAAAATAAAAAAAAAAAATAAATAAAAAAATGCCATTAAATATTTACAGACACCGATTTTTAATTGTTAGTTTTTTATAATGTTTTGCTTTTAAGGTCGTACTCGCTGATAAAATATTATTAATAGCATTAACTTTGTGGTCAAATTTGTAACTAAGTGTTATACAATATTTAATAACATTAAGTCTAATGTTTGATCATAAAGTTAATGATTGAAATAAAATGCTAAAGGATATGCGGCGACAGAACAGTTTGACGAATAGGTATTTGAATATGGTTTTTCAGTCGTTCCTTTGCCGATACCACCCCAAATACTGTGCGAAAATATGACTGACTATATCTTACCAAAATGCACATATGACTGATTATACCTAACCAAAATCGACAAAATCAAAGCCCCGTATTCACGTGTTTTGAACCCTAAAACTAAACCGTTTTGTTTTTATTTTTAAAGAAAGAGAACGGACGTAGCAAACACTGTTTACAACTATCATCAAGCGGAGGCGATACGGTTGGCTTGGAAATGTACTGCGGGTGCCTCCTAAAAGCCTTAACCAGGCTTGCCTACTTTACAAGGCATCAGGATCCTATATCTTTGACGTTCGTCGGCATGTCAGAACTAAGAGACGTGCGCCTGACTTGGGGGGATACATTAAAAAAAAACGTTTTTTTTACAATATACATAAGAGGTAAAATAGAGTATACAAAAAATAAAGGATAATTACATAGCAATGAAATACATATTAACAGTAAAAATAGTAAACAAAAATATCCCCAAATGGCATGGCCTGTTCGTGGGTATACAAGAAATGTTTATGAAATTTTGCTCCTATAATAAATAGAGAGGCATATTTTTTTAATATTAAGAAAGAGAAAAGAAAATATTCTATAAAGATTAAAATCTATTTTTTTGTTTTATATTAATTAAAAAAGGAAATAGAAAATATTCAAAAAAAAACATAAAAATATTCCTTGTTATTAAAGGACAACAAAATATATCTTAGAAAAAAAAAGTTAATATCTTTAGTTTAGTTTAGATTCATAGATGCTGGCAGCCGACAGAGATGCCTGGAGGATCTTTGTGGACTCCATATGCTCCAACTAGGGTGCGAACTTTGAATTATTATTTTTTTCCTAAAATATGATTAAAATATACCATGTGGGGGACTAGAGAGAAGAACGACAACTTGAAATCATCGTGTATGGGTGTGGTACTTAATGGTAGATTTCGAATGAGCATCTAAATATTGTAAAAACACATAATTCTTTTAAAAATTATTTCCTTGTTACTAGAAAATACGATATCAATAAAGAAACAGGGGTTGAATTAAATAACGATTGATGCCTATTGCTAACCAGTACAACCCTCTCTATAACCAGACAGCACGGGGGATGTTTTGGTAATTGTGAAAAATGAGTATTTTCGTTGCGTTTTAGGCGTTTTCTTTTACTTCTTTTGAACAGAAAACTTTTTCATTAACCCACGTGTATTTTTCGGGGAAAAAATAAATTAACTTTGCGGAAGAACGTACAGTGGCTTTCTTAACACATATCGTACACCGCCACCGCCTCTGAGGACTCAAGTCTCCTCGCCGCTGTGCTCACAAACAAGGAAATATTGCGAACTTAAAATGTCGCACAAGAAAAGCTACCCGAAGGAACTGTCGTTATCTAAAATCTTTGACATCTTATGTGCAGAAATAACACAGAAGTATATATTATTTACTTCATTGGATTGAAGAAAAAAGAGAAGTTAGTTTTTCAGTGACATCGTTTATTGATTTATTTATTACTAGCTGAACCTGGCAATGCTATTCTATTGCTAGATTTGAGTTCATACTCGTGTATATATATATGTATCAAATGAACACAATCGAAAATTCGATATAAGTTATTATATTTAGTCCAAATTAAATATGTACGTATATATGATTATTTTTGTGTTTCGGTGTACATACATTGTGAGGACAGGGAATATTGATAAATAGGTATACGAACATTATTTTCCTGTCACTGTCTTCCGATGCCTTCCCGATACTGTGCGAAAAAGACAACTGCATGTCAGGGAGGGTCCGATGTCTCTGCACAGCGCGGGTTTAAACTGTGCAACTCGGTTATAAGCTTAGACTATGCTCTGTCTGCGTAATCTTTAAATGTTAAAGCACCATAATAATTAATATGAATCATAAACCTTTGTTAGAATAGAGAAAATCGACGTTTCGCTGTCCCGTTTTCCCGTTTTCCGAACCTCAAAAGTCGACCGATTTTGTTATTTTTTTAATTTCAAAATAAAAATTTCTGTATCGGTACGTTTTGCGTTTTTCAAAAAAAGTTTGTATATTGTCCGCCCGAAGACAGCAGATAAAATTTTGTCTAGTTCCCATAATAAACCATTTTTGTAAAAACGAAACAATAGGGACACGCCAATAGTAAATATCCAAAGTGTGTAAAAAAACACTGCTCTAGCTAAAAAAAAAAAAATTCAATAAACTAAAAAAATTAATAAAAAAAAAAATAACATCGAGGAGGTTTATTTGGTATTTAAAGTGGAGGGAAAAGGCGAAGACTATCAAATTTGATCAGGTGAGAATTACAGGTAAGTTTAGATATATCACGATCCTTATTAGGTATCTAAAATAAATGTGCTTATAAATACTTATCTCTGACTACGTAATGCATACATATTCTGGTCTCATGACTATGATTTGTAGAATATCGGTTGTTATAATCCCCTCTCTCATATTTAAAGACGGCATAATAAGATTTAAAAGGACTACGCAAGAGACGTTAATATCTTTGGGGACACCTTGCCTGAATTCAAAAGAAAACGTTTTCTTACAGTTGTAGCTACTACATAAATACCTTTTGTGAATACGTTTTATTCCGATTAATTATCTCCGCATTTTTATTTTAAACATATTTTGCTTTTATTTATTTATATTTTTTTGAAACCAACACAGTCTTAGTAATAAACAATACATAAAGAATAACAACAAATAACAAGACCAATTAAAGGTTTCATATAGGAACAAAAATATTAAAAAAAAAAAAAAAAAACGTACCGTTCGCTAGGGGTGAAAGGAAGTAGGATGGAAAATACGGAAGGAAGCGAAGAAGAAGAAATGGTAAGTAAACATAAAACAATACAAAAAAATGTGTAATTGGCTTGACAAATGTTATTTCGACTTTGACCCATCGATCCAAATGGTAGAGAAGTGGTTGGCTGATTAACTCGGCCGTACAGACACCAATGATGCTGAACTCTCTGGTCGCCAAATTTGGCAGTTGCTTCAGAAAACACAAAGCTTACAAAATACCTTTTTCCGATGGTAAATAGAAATTGCTGACACCTTTAAAGTATCAGAAGCCATTTTGCATCAAGATTTGTCCGCGAGGAAGCTCTGTTAAAAGGGGGTTTGCTCACAGTCGATAAAAAACAATAACGCTACAACAATAAACATATATAAAATCATAACTCAAGTGTATGTTTTACCACAAAAAATATTTTACGGACTGGACAAAAAAAAAACGTGTACTTTTATTAGGCAAACGTATTTTTAAAAAAATAATTCAAACAAATCATCACGCCGTTTCCCTGTAGGAGTAGACAGAGAGGATAGAACGCCATATCACTCTATCTTTGCATACAGACCTCGCTTCCTCTACATTCATACATCTTCTCATGCACGCACGCCGATTATTCCTACTTTTCACATGTCCATCTTAAGTATTTGATAGACTTGATTGTGCCATGTCTTTCTCGGCATTCTTTGTTTTCTGCATCCATCAAAATTTGCATCGTAGGTTCTTTTAGCCGTTCTTTCGTTGTCCATTCGCTCTATATGTCCAAACCAACGCAGCACCCCTTTCTTGATTCTGTCGATAATGCATGTCGCAGCCTTACATCATCGACAGAATCAAGAAAGGGGTGTTGCGTTGGTTTGGACATGAATAAGTATTTAATAATTAAGTAAAATTAATACAGTTTCATATTATGCTACGGCTTATTAATAGAGAGCCGGGTAAAAAATTCGACTACCCTGGCAACTCGAGACAAGATCTGGACTTTTTTGGTGTAAGTCTTTATAGATTTCAAAAATCACTAAGATAGACCGGATCTTGTCTTGAGGTAGTAATTTTAATATTTTTTTTGTCCTAGCTTTAATTTTATTTAATTGTATTTTATGTTATTAGTGCCTGTATTTATTATGAGAAATTGTATTTACCATCTTTAGACTGGACTGCATAAGTCCTTCAAATAAATAAATAAATACTAACAAACTGTTCAAATTCTTGAATAATATTATTTGTGAATTCACTACTTACTCAAGAAACGCAATCCCACCCTGTTCCCTTTTAATCCCAACACTATTTTAACACTTGAAAACGACTCAACATGGAGTGATTGAATTCACATCGATAGTTGCGTACTAAGCGACGTCTACAGAGAAACATTCACATTCTATCACTTCTTCACAATATTTTAAAGAATCCCACTTCGTCTGTTTATCTGAAAGAGCTCATCCAACCTCTTTCACAACACGGACTATCTCTTCGTTCTAGTAACGAGAGAATCCTTTTAATACCCTGTCATAGCTCTAATTTTCTTGCCTCCTCTTTCACAGTAGTAGCCGCTAGATTGTGGAATAATCTACCCACTAATGTTAGAGACGCCCCTTCTTTATTTACATTTAAGTCAAGATTGAAATGTCACTATCTAAATATTTAAATTGTTCCTTTATCTTTCTTATTTCCTTTCCATCCCCTCTCTTATCTACATAGTATAGTGTTAATTTTTTTTTATATATTTTCATTTAGTTAATTTTTGTTTTTATTTTTTGAATAAAATTGTAAGATTCAATATGTCCATGTATTTATAATTTTCTCAAACTGAACGGTTTAGGTAGACAGGAAGAAATTGCCCTAAGGAATTATGCCCGCCCTTATATGCAAATATATTGTATATGTATATAAAGTTCCAAATAAATAAATACAGAGTAACTAATGCCCAAAACGTAAAACTACTCATTTATGAGTAGTTTTGTGGGCTTCAGTTTGATTTGCGTACGTGGTTTTCGAACTATTATAACTCTATGGTCCAAACTTACTTTCATACATATTGTGAAACGATCAATTCTGTGCTCGTTAGGCTTCACAAAGTGCGTATTAAACTGGAATTCCTCATTTCGACAGTAAAATAGATCCAACTTTGTAATTATTCACTGAAAATGGTTCAAATTACCCTTCGCAATTGTAATTTGAGATTCAATGATTATTGTTAGCCGACCACTGCATACGGAATAACATAATTAATATAAATTGAGTGTGGATAAAGAAAGCTGCCAGCCATAGAAAAAAAAAAAAAACCATGGTGCGACAGCATAGCTTCTTTTTTTCAAAACTTAATAAAACCCATTGTACGAATGAGATTTTTTTAATTTGCTTTTTATAATGTAGGCACATACACATATCTAAAGTTTTCTTTACTTAGTTTTTTTTACACCGATTAAACCGATTTCTGGCGATTGTCATGACTCTTGCCAGCATATCAGGCGTTATCTTGGCAATTTCTTCCTGGATGTTGGTCTTCAGATCTTTTAGGGTTCTTGGACGGTTCACATAAGAAA
Organism: Micrasema longulum; assembly: GCF_059751315.1. Taxonomy (NCBI): domain Eukaryota; kingdom Metazoa; phylum Arthropoda; class Insecta; order Trichoptera; family Brachycentridae; genus Micrasema; species Micrasema longulum. The sequence continues at coordinate 115,591 of NW_028278586.1, forward strand.
AATTCACAAGGGGACACATCGGGAGAGCGAGCCGGCCACTCCAAATCCAAGCTCTCAGTGCATTACTTTTTTTCAGGTGATCTTATGGGACGAGGGACTCCAGTTCTTCGTCTTGTCACACTTGTTGTTTGTTTGAACGAAGTGGCCAACATAACAATTGATTTTCGGTCAACGGGACTAAATTAAAGTGATTCCGAAAGGTGCGCTGGGTTGCGATCACGGAACATCCGTTTGAAAAGTAGGCCTCAACGGCAAACGCACGCTCCTCATTCTTCCAACGCATGATGGCAATTAATTTATGTCAAGACAAAGCTTAATAGTTTCCCCTTTCGAACGAAATTACTAGCGCTCCGCTACAACATTAACCGACTGAATGGCGCGCATTTAAAAAAAGAAAGTTATGCTGCCGCACCCTGTATAATGAATAATAACACCACACACAAGTGTAGACAATCAAATGTACTCAATAGTTGAAATATTTGTTACTTTGACAAATGATAAGTAATGCACCATTCGTTTTTTTATAATACAAAAAATGTGATGTATTTGACCAGTTTTAATGATTTTTAAAGTCTGGCTGACCAGGTTGTACATTTTGCAGACAGCAGCCAGCTCTAGTAAAACTCTGATGTATGTTATTTATTTATTTGGTTTACAAACAATGAAAAAATAAAACATAATACACATAAATATTAAAACAATAAAAAAAGACACTACTTATTTTTCATATATTACATGTAAACATAAACTAAATACATATTTATATAAAATAAGCAGAATAAATGATTAAATTGAATTCAAATTATTGTAAAAATTGAAATAAAATTCCAAAAATTGTACGAATTAATCATAAAAATCATGAATAAAATACTTATTTAAATAAAATTAACAATAAAAGTTATCAAAACTAAATTATTTAAAAAATATATATTCATTACTATAAAACTAATAAAAACTATTCATAAAATACTAATAAAAACCATAAACTAAATATTCATCGGAACAAAACCAGCAATGGAATCCATCAAAATTAAATGAACAAAATTAATATTTCAATATAAAAACGCATTTTATATACACTTCTTAAACCTAAGCAATCCAGCGTCAAAATGTCGATCTCTACGTTTTCAATGGTGTTGTATAATCTGCACATTCTTGACACTGGATTGAAGAAGGAAATATTATTCTCAAATGAATCTATGTGGAATGTATTTTGGGTTCCTTCCATTAGGAGCACAATTTTTTATCGTACTTAAACAGCTAGAACTTTTCAAACTACCATTTACAATCTTTTATAAATATAACAAGACATTTACCTTTCTTCTAGTTTCTAAAGTTTTGAAGTTATGTCATTATTTATTGAACATGTAATTTTATATTTATATTTAAGTACTTTATTTTAATTAATCACTTAATTTATTTGTTATAATAACTTTAAAAAGCATTTTATTATGTGTTAAAGGAATTTTGATGATTTTTTCAAGTTCCTACAAAACCTAAAATATGCATTTTGCATAAAATGCCCACATCTTATATTAAAAACTGATTTAAAAAAAATCTTTGAAATCAGTATTATTATATTTCTCCTCTACCCTACCGGGAATCGAACCCACGACCTCAAGAATGGTAGGTGAACGCATAAACCACTACACAAGGAGGCGTACTTATCTCTACTGGATTTTTTATTCAGGTTTTTTATCTGAATATCAAGTCGTAATCACTCATCCAACGTTTAGGTTCTATTTAACACACAAAGAAAATAATTAGCTACCTGCTATAAATAATATATACAAGTGACTGGAACTGAACCTGCCATGGAAAATTCGCACATAGAGGAGGTCATTTGCTAATTATTTGACCCTACTTTCTCTTGCTAAAGTTTTATAGTTTGGGAGATATGTCAATTTTTATCCTTTATTGAGATTTTTCCTAAATTTTACCTTAAAACATTCAGAACATTAAGTTTTTTCATTTATTTAGTTATTTTTTATTATTTATTGGTAATCATAAACATTTGTGATTAAAATAGTCGAAACTTCCCTCTTACTAGGGTGGAAAAAAAAGATATAAGGCTTTAAAAATAAATATTAAAAAAAAAAACTATACGATCAAATTCAACCCAAAGTAAAAAAAAATCTACGGTGTTTCAATAATTTATTCTACCATAAGTTAGTACTCTAGTTCGTCACCCTTTTTAAAAAAAACCGTGATATCTTATTTTTCAACCCTGTTTGAGGAAAATTCCGACGTGTTTTAATTACAAATGTTTATGACTACCAAAAAATTATAAAAAAATACTAAAATGATGAAAAAAAATAAAGTTCTGAATGCTTGAAGGTCAAATTTTAAATAAAAAAAAAGTATAAAAATAGACATATCTCCCAAACTATATAACATTAGCCAAGGAAGTAAGATCCAATAATTAGCAAATGACCTCCTCTATGTATATGCGAATTTGCTATGGCGGGTTCAGTTCCAGTCACCTGTATAAGAAAAACTAAAAGGTGAAAATTAAAATATCGATAAAATATGAGGTGACCCATACTTGCTAAAATTATTTTGAATTTATTGTCTTTACTTGGTATTTTAATTACAATAAAAACATTTCACGAATATTCTATAATTTTCAGGCGATAAATTCTGTGCGAATTTTTTTATGCAAATATATTTTTCAATCAATTAAGTTGGGAAAATAACTTTATCGCTGTACGCTGTACAGGGCATTATGAAATTACACACAGAAAAATATTTTTCATTACTGTAACGATGTGAAACGCCATTAGTTATGTAATTCTTGTTTAACATCAAAATCCCCAATTTATCCCTTCGTAATTAAAAATGTTTCCAAAATATTTCAATAAAGACACCCGCAAACAATATCGTAAATCATATTCCCTTAGTTTACATTTATTTATGTGTAACTAATTCGGCCACGTGGTATAGTCAGCGCGTTTGCCCACCATGCAAGAGGCCTCGGGTTCGATTCCCGACATGGTTCACCCGAAACACTAAAAATATGTTTTTACACTAGAATATTTTATAGTCCCTGGACGGGCACCTGAAGCGTAAGTCTGATCATCTTACCTATATGTAACTAAAAAAATATTAAGATGCACTGCGATTGGTGTTCCGATACAGTGCCTTTTGCACCATTAGGTACGGGAAGGGAGTGATGATGATAATGATGTAACTTATTACCATAGAAATGACCCTAGCTGGCAGCTGGCAACCTTTTGAAAAATGTGATTTTAAAAATATTTTTTTATCTTATTCTATAGATTGGATTGTTTTTTTTTAAATTTATTTAATCTGAAAATGTTACAAACATTATAATATATGAATGTTCTAATATTAACATAAATCTGATATTAATTATTAACATTTATAAACAATTCAACTTTTTTTTATACACTTGAAACTATATTTATTATTATCATGGAAAAGTTTTCTAATTAATATTTATGTTTCATTTTGGAATTATTAATGGTATATTTTCTAATTTATATTGAGGCTGAAATTTTTATTATTATCGTGGTTTTCTAATTCACATTCATGTTTCGATTTCTAATTATTAATGGTAACTTTTCTAATTTATTTTTTTGCTTTAGTTTTTTTACTATCAGTATACTTTCTAATTTACATTTATTTTCAAGTTTTTGATATTATAATTTTTATTTGAATTTTCAATTATCATTTAATGAAAACAAAACACATGTGAAAAAGAAGGCCCTGCCTAAACACTGGCAATTCTTAGTTAGTCGGGATCTGAAACTAAGAACATCAGTACAATTTAAAACTGTGAAATATATAAATTAAAAATTAATATACTCTTGAAAATTACATTTAATCACAACGCTGAGTAATCAGGTGGTAACAAAATAATTTGAATATGAAATTCTACCAATTATCTGCATACAGAAAATAAATCAGTATTCTTTTCTTCATTTTATTATACATTGACCAATAAATAAAATACACATGTTAACAGGTGCGTAGTCGATTTTCAAAGTCACTTTATTAACACTGTATATCTTTTTTGTATGATCTCGTTTGAATTGGATTTGTTCCGACGCTTAATAAGAGAGGCAATTGAAATAATACTTCTGTTACCAAATAAAAAAACAAATTACGGACAAAGACTTTAGGCGTTTATATTGTTGTGCCATATTTAGTTATAAAGATTCTAAACTTGCTTTGTTTCTTTGTTGTTCTCAATATGTGTTATTTTCTAAATGTTAATATTATTTATGTCCCGAATTGAGTTGTAACTCCTGGGAATGTAATTCAACGTATTATACTTGTAAAATACTTTGTGTTATATGATTTATAAATAAATAAATATATCGGTAAGCAAAATGAAAAACAATGTTTTTAAAACTCTGGTCCATAAACGGATTACTAAAAGGACTAGACAGGAAGCTGAGGAATATGTTTCGTGTATCAGAATATTATTTTAATTTCATGAAAGTCCTTTCTCATTCTATTCATGTAGGTAAGTTTTAAAATCGTTTTTTATATATTTTTTAATTTTTACACCAATAATATTTTTATGTGACTTGACGATTGTATGAAAGTATGTACTATTTATGTATAAAATAAATAATACACTGACACTCCGGAACGTACCTGTGGGCCAGTGGAGTGGCTACATCCACAAATAAAAAGGAAATGTTATTAAATGTAACTATTGCATAATTTTTTTTTAGAAACCATGTATTTTTATCAAATATTAGATTAAATAAATAAATACGCATAACCTAAATAACACAAACAAAAACGACAGTTTAAAATTAAACTGAATATAATTCTTAGCATTATACTACAAAAATTATAAGGAATGTGCCTACTGTCGACTGCGACACGGTACAAATTGCTAGTATACTAACACATATTTTTCTTCAAATCACACGGTTTACAATGAAGATACCCTGGTTTACCCTGTAATGGTAGCCGAAACGTCGAAATGAATCCAACTTACATGAGATCATTCCAAAAAGGTAGATCTTAATACATCAGCGATATTAAATAAATTCTAAACACGAATAAATCAAGGAAGAATAAAAAATATTAATAAGTACGTTCAAGACGAAAAAAAAAGTTATTACCTTTAACAGTCTATTATTGTATCTATGGTGTTTATTACAGAACGTATCTCGATAGTAAATTTCATTTTAAGTTATGACATTTTAATATTTTATGTTTGGTAATGAATAAACAAATAACCTTATTTGCATCATTTTAGAACAATTTAATTGTAATACATTCAAGTTTCCTCTCAAACATAACCATAATAAACGCTTCACGTATAATGATGATTTGGTAGTACCAAAAGTATGTAATAAGTATGGTAATAGAACTCTTAAATATTTAATACCTAGCATTTTAATTTATTGCCGAAAGAACTTAAATTTAACTCACATTGTAACAAGAGCAAAATAAGATAAAAAGTGTATATATGAATGTGTAAATATTTTAATTTTTCGAATATTTTCTTCTTTCGAGTATTTAAAAAATAAATTTATATGTTATTATTAGATAGTATATACATTATACATGTATATTCTGATCTTTCCGGCTGTTAATTTATATCTGTGATTCATTGTTTTTATAATTGTAAATAATAATATAAAAGTTAGTATAAATATAATCTCCGCCAACAAGCTACAGAAAGTGGCTTGGTGGGATTTTAGTTTAAGTAAAAATATAACAATTAAAAAATTAAAAAAATGTAAAAACGTATAATTAAATAAAAAGCATAAGTATCGCATTAGATTTTAAATACATGCGATTCAGCGTATTGGCAAATGCTTTATTTTTTACAACGTAAAATAATCTAGAATTATTCCGATCCTTTTTTTTATAAAATCTTTTAGGATTTATGTAAAGTCGTAAGGTCGTTGAAACTTTACCATAAAGTATGCGAATAGAACTCAACCAGCGGACGTAATAATTTATCTTTGGGCTCTGCCCAGAACTGTTAACGCTAACGTTTCTACCGAGCACTGGTGTTGGACCAAATAGAGACCTATTTTAGGCTCTCAAGGGTCTTTTTAGGCTTTTAAAAGGTTCATTCGCCCGAACCTTTGTCTCATCGAAAATTTGCAGTCATATTACTTGCTGGTTTATCATATAGACTTTTGCAGAATAGTTTTACGATAAATGGTATATATCGACGCTGGAAAGGAAATATAAGTAGTTACCAAGCGACATGTAGCAACTTTACAGAAAAGCCAATTAAAGCTTTTATTAATGAAGAAATCTCATGCGTACGTAATATTTTGGCGTAATTCCTACATAATTTCAATACAAATACGAGATTCTTTATTAAGTATTTTTAATAAAAAGAATTGTCTCTTCTGTAAAGTTTCTACATGTCGCTTAGAATTTTTTCCTTTCTAGCGTCGATACGTATGTATATTTACAATTTCCGGAAGAAAAATTCCACGGATTTAATCAAATTTTTGTGCATGCATATTTGTACGTTGACGAGCTTGTTGCCAAATGGCAATTTCTTCCAACCAACTGAATGTTTTATTTATATAATTACAGTTTTTTTAAATGCGCGAGAAAAAAAAATATATGAAAAAATAGAACTAGCAATATTTGCATGTTAATTAATTCATGTCGATACTGGCCTTCAATTGGAAAAAAGGATAAAGAAAGAGGAAAAGAGGAGATATTTAGGAAGAGACATGAGATGTTTCTTCAGGCGTGATTTCAACGGAGATAATGTTGAAACATCTTTGATAGTGGATGGGAGATGATTCCGCAATCGAGTCGCATGGAGACTTTATATTTATTTATTTAAATCTTAAAGTAGGGCACACATATCATACATATTGTTATGTGTGTTCTAATAATAACATTGAAAATATATTTAATTTATAAATTGTTTATCACATATGTCTTGACCATTATTTTAAATTTTGATATGTTTTTTTTCTTCATAAATATTTTTTTCCATTTCGTAATACTTTTTAATTGCTTAAAATAAAATTGAATTTTGTGACTTTGCCTTTTTCCTAAATGGAAGTCTAATTTTATTATATATATATAAATTAGAGAAGAAAGAGGAATATTGTGGATGGGAATTTAGAGCTTTGAGAATAAAAACGGAGAGGCTAACCATATACTAATGAGCTTTGGAGGTTAACCATAAACTAATGAAGTATGTGTAAGCATTAGGGCTATTAAGTACAGAGGACAGAAGTGAGAGGGAGTGATAGTCTCTCCGCTGTCTAATTTTAATCCATTCCAGTTACCTACGATTGATTATCAGATATGTGGACATATTTTCTAAAACCGTAGACCTAGTGTACGCATTTTGAATTCGTTCGAGTTTATCAAGGAGTTAGCAGCATAAATCAGTAATGGAAACATCAGCGTTATATGTGATGGAATGGTTATGAAATTTAAATCAGGAAAAATAATTTGTGTATCTGGAAAGTATGTTTACTAGGGATGGAAAGACTGAGAGAGATATTGAAAGGAGGGTGAGTGCCAGGAACAGGGTGAACGGTGCTCTATAATTTACCTTGGCAAACATATGTTTATCGCAGGAGGCAAAACTAGAATTTCACAGTGGACTTCTAGTGCCAACTCTAATGTATTGGAGCGCAGTATGGAATTGGAAAAAAAACGATGCAAGTAGGTTTAATGCTGTTAAAATGCGATCCCTCAGGAAAATATGTGGTAAACCGATGTATGATAGGTGCACAAATGTCGAGATCCGTGAACTGTGTAAGGCTGAGACATGCATTATCGACAGAATCAAGAAAGAGGTGCTGCGATGGTTTGGACATGTAAAGCGAATAGACAGCGAAAGAACGGCTTAATGGATCTAGGATGCAAATGTTAACGGATTCATAAAACGAGGAAGACCGAGAAAGACGTCGCATGATCAAGTTCATCAAATACTTGAAGATGGACATGTCAAGAGAAGGAATAATCGACGTGCGTGCATGAGAAGATGTATGAATGTAGAGAAAGCAACGTCTGTATGCAATTACCGAGTGATGACGTTCTATCATATCTGCCTACCCATATAGAGAAACGGGGCGGTGGTTTGTTTATTTGTTTGTATTAAAAAAGAATTAATTTAATCGCAACTTTTAACATTTTGTTGCTGGGATGTAAAGTAATTTATCAAATATCCTTAAATAACCAATTTTAATAAAATCCTGAAAAGAGCTTACTGGGAAGTATTGTATTTCCATATCACGTCACAGTTTCCAGTGGCAGATTTAATTGGGTTTTTCTCGACTATAACTACATAGCTGCTTACGGTAGCTAGTTTGCCCAGCGACTTCGATCTAGCTCAGAAGCGATATTCTCAGCTTACAAGATGCAAGAAAAACTTTGGCACAAGAATATTACCACTTTAAAAATTTTAGTTTTCAGTTAAGCATAACTTTAACTGCAAGGTGATACGAAAATGATAGCCGGCATTAGTTTTAGTTCGTGAAATAAACCGGTTACAAATACTATAAATTTATTGCAACAGAGAAGGAAAAACATTTTTTTAAGAAGGAATATAGAAGTCTAGGCACAACACAGGGATTATAACCTGTCATCTCACTGGCAACAATAAAGGTTTTGGCTCTTTATCTTCAAAAACGTCAACAATGAAAGCATCCACCCTTTCCCGAAACTGTTCATAAAGACTTGTGTCTTTCTTCAGTTTCGCTGTTTTAAAATATCTCGTCTTTAGAAGCATAGTTTGCATAGAAATGTCTTACCACAGTTTTTTAACAGTTAAGTTAAGTGTATTAATGATGAAATGATAAAAGTCTTGTTATCCCATATAGTAACAAGTACAAAATGATAATAATAATCATAGTTTATTAACGAAATAACAATTACTTTATCTTCTATATACACACTTAGGTAATAGATTTCTCTGGGTCATGTCTAGTGTGCCTAACTAGGTACAACATGTTTTAAGGCAGACATTTTTATGCAAAAATAAACAATAACATTACTACCTGCTAGTTAATTTACTATACAGTTAAACAATATTAATTTATACCATTTATTATTTAAGAATGTATTTTGAGTAAATTTTCCGATTTTTCTTGACCTTAACCCAGTAACCAATTTTTTACAATTTTTTAAATTGAATCCAGGTCATGGTTTTACAATGTTCAGGTAACATATTAAATATTTTGGGGCCCAGAAACCTGAAATTTCTTTCCCCGAATTCAGAGTTTGGAATAGACCCCATGACCCATCCTCTAGTTTGACTTCTGGTAGTGTGGGAGTGTTCCTTTTGGAGAATGTTGGTAGAATAATTTGCTTTCGCAAACATTATTATTCTAATAATATATAATTAATTTGTATCTAAAATCACATATTCCTCAAATAACTTGATGCTGGGGTACCTAAAAATTTATTAGTGCCTCCCCATCCTATTATGTCATAAGTTATAATTGAGTTACATAAAATATAATATAGTTGTTTGAGTTAAATTAGGGATAAGATGTTACGTATCGACTTAAAGATATGGGTATTTTTTTGATTTTTTGTGTTAAGTATTCTATGTAATAAACTTAGATTTTATTTTTTTAAATACAACATAGGTTTTCTTTTTATTTATTATCATTTGTTTTATAAAAATATCAAACTCATCCAAAAACAGATCCATAGTATTATCATCGCTACAATTTTCAAAAGTGATTTAGATTTGAAATTAATCCGCCTGTGACGTCACTAGTTGTCGTCGGTGAGTTATCCTTTAAACACGTTATACATGGCTTCCCGGAAACCGGAAATATATCACAACATGTTATTCATTTTTATATTCTAAACAGCTGTTCACTAGAATGAGTGGCGATTTTAAGTAGTTAGTTAACTTTTTTAAAAAATCATACATTTTCTAGAAACTTCGGGGTACAATTAAATGCTCTAATTATTACCGCGCGTAAAAAAACATTTTTTATATCCGATTTCCCGTAGCACTGAACTTCCCCATTGAAAAATAATTTTAAAAGTGAGCAATAAAGTTTGACGGAATCAATATTTTTAATCAAATAAATCAAATCGAGCGTTAAAGATTCCATTTTGAAAATCAATACTAAGACTGAGGCAGGCAAATATCCTTGTTCCTAAACTTTATAACCTCTACTTTAAAGACCCAACAGAAAATGATAATTTTAGCCTCTCTTTTTTTAATAATTTATTTGTAAACTAGGTCACAAATATAAATGTCAATGATTTATTTTCCACATAAACTTTTTATTTCCTTCCGTAATTTTTCTCAATGTAATTAATTATCTACTTTAGTTTTATATTTTTTTTCTCTACTTTTTAAAATATTTTTTTTTCTCTTATTTTTCTTTTTTCTTTTCTCTTATTTTCCACTTACTCGAATAAACAAACTCGGGAAGTAACTTTCCATTTTTAATAATATATCTCTATTTTTAATATTTATATAGGTACATAATATTTTTGTACCTCAGAGGCAGACGGATGCAAATTCAAACATAAAATGTTCAAAACGAGCCTAAGGATTTCCCTACGTAATTTCTAACAATATATAGCAGTAATTTATATTTTCAGTATTCTTAAACGTTGGTTCTTTCATTATAAGGCTTAAATTCCTTCAAAGTTAATGGACATGATCATAAACTGGATACGAAAATCGAAATGTCATTTCACCAGATTCTGGATTTGCATCCGTCTGCCTCTGAGGTATAGATATATCTAGACCATAGATTTCATAATGTGTTCTAGATTGAGAATACCCACGCATTGGCCATGAATATGTTGTTTTTTTTTGTTTTAATAGATAAAGTTAAATATTTAATAAAAATGTACCAAAATGTAAATAAAATGATGGTAAAATACAATATTGAAAAAAATACATTATCGTGTTACCATCATCTTTAGAATAACTGAGACGATTGGTATCTACTCTTGAAATAAAATATTTCATTAAAAAATATATCGTACTATCTCGAGTTTACAAAATTTTATAAGTTACCTGCTATAAAATAATCTCATATCAATGAGTTGATGTAAAATCATATGTTTAGATTATTGAGGTCGTTTTGTACGAAAAATAACTTTCAATAATCATTTTCAGAACTCTTTTTAATTTGTAACAGTTTTTGCAAATAATAGAATAAAACTTCAGAAGAAGTTAGTTTTTTTGTAAATTGAAATACATATTTATATTTCACATATGTACATCATTAAATTTGTCGGTAAGCGGTAAAGCGAAAAATAACAAAACGCACAAAAGAATACAATATAATACACTACGGGAAAAAGAAGGATCGGAATCAGTAAAAAAAAGAGTATAAAGCAAAGTATAAAGATGTAAGAACTTGCGTGGCTTTGAACCTAAGCATCAACCGACAAAAATTAATGAGATGAATCGTAAAGATTTTTGAACCAAATAATAATGAAATGAAAATAATATATTCTATGAAATATAATTGTATTATATGATTGTCTTTGATCGGCTCATTGCTTTCCAAGTATTGAATACTAATACCAAGATATCGTATCGTAAAATATATTATTTATTGTGTATGCAGACAATTGGTAGAATTCCACATTTAATTTGGTAATGTATCCAAAATAAAACAAGTTTATTGGATTATAATTCTACTTTTTTTTTTATAGTTTGTTTGAAAATGTCCTAACAAGACGAAACGCGTCACAATATACCCTTTGTATATTTTATACAAAATAAAGTAGAATTATAATCCAATAAACTTGTTTTATTTTGGATACATTACCAAAGTAAAATATATTGTAGACTGTATTAATTTTTAATTTTCTAATTATAAATGGTATATTCTCTAACTTATATTTGGACTTCAATTATTAACGATATATTTTCAAATTTATATTTATGCTTTAATTTTTATTATTATCGGTATGTTTTCTAATTTATAATAATTACGTCTTATTTCTTTACTATGAATGGCATATTTTCTAATTTACATTTATCATTAATTTTTTATTATTATTACCTGCATGTTTTCTAATTTAAATTTTTATTTTCTTTTTGTAATGTTATTATTATTCTTTGAATTTATTAAGCATCAGTTAATGAAATAAAAAAAAATATATGTAAAAAAGAAGGTCCTTCCTAAACACAGGAATTTCCTAGCTAGTCGGGACCTGAAACAAAGAAACTGCGTACATTTTAAAACTGTGAAATACATAAATAAATTAGTTTCCTCCAGTTCTTGTACAGTAAAATTTATTTTTAAAAAATGTGGATACCGGACCGGTATCGTGTTGATGTTTATAAAAAGCTGATTTTTCACCGCAAGTTTTCGTAATTGGCTAAAGTATGCAGTTGATTTAAAAAAAAAATAACAGTGTTAAAGCCTTTGTAATAGAATTAAATGGAATTCTTCAGTCCCCATTCACCTGTATAAAATAAACAACTTTTAAATCAACTGATTTCTTTACGCAAAAAATGGGTGGGGTTTAAACCTCGTAGTTAATCCACTACACGGGACCACAACGCAATATTCCTAATAATAATATTTCTCTGATTTACTTAGCGGCATTTTTGTGAAAAATCACCTTGATGGCGCTTTACAATGTTATTTGTTAACTTACATTCCAAGTAAGCGTACATAACACATTTTATTTTCTGATTTTAAAATTGAGGGTACGATAAACGAAAGACGCAGATTTCAGTTGAGATCTGAACTGGCTGAGACTGTCGATGATTTTCAAGTGTGAAGGCAATTGGTTTCAGGCAGAAGGGCCCGCAACGTCCGAAGCACGATCTCCGAGCCCACTGTTTGACAAATCTTCTTCTGCCTGAATCAAATGCTGACCTAAGAGCAGGTTTTCGTTGACATGTATTTTTTCTAAAACGTAGGTCCGATGGGTATCTTAAAGCAATTTAATGAAGGGATTTGAATACGGTCCAGCAAAGCTTATAATATAATATTCATTGTAAAACTGTAGGTTAATATTATCATAAATAAACTAAATAATCAACAAATAAAGAAAAACTCTCCTAATACAAGCAAGCGATAAAGTTCAGAACGGAATTTTCTAAACATCGTTCATTTATGAACTCTAAAGGAAGTAAAGTTACATAAGATTGAGGAATTTTGAACTGTAAAGCTCGGAAAATATTGTTGGCCAGACTGCTAAAAATGTATTTTGTGAAAACTTCTAAAAGATTTTCCCTCGGGGTGAATACATCATTTTAAAGAAAGGCATCCCTTAAACTGGGTATTATCTGTCAGTTTTTAGTCCAATTTCCTAGCGCAGTGAATTTTCTCAATAGGGGACGCTTTTTCAAAAGTGACAAGTCTTTTATTGTATCACTTTTATAGAGCGCAGGAGTAATAATTGGTGCAGAATATGAATTGAATAACAAAATCGTTAGTAGTACGTACGTATGTGCGTCTTATACCTGTATTCAGAGACAATACTTAAGTTAAGGAAAGTACATTCTAATCTCATATGCAGAGAATAACCCGAAGGTGAAAACAATATAATGTACTTTCCTCACCTTAAGTATTGTCTCTGAATATGGGTATTCAATTCATAATTATATTATGTTCAAAGTGCCATACACTGGAATAAGGTATCTTTAAATGTAAAAATGCTTTTATGTATTTAGTTTGTTTTCTAGAACATTCGTTTGCAAATGCCCTAATAAAGCAAAATAATAGTACGATTTAAAAACAAAAATACGTAGCCTCAAATCAGTGTTTAATTGACTATTTAAATCTGGGTGTTCATTAACTCTTTTACCTATCAAAAATAAAAAGCAACGAGTATGTTTTTTAGTTACAGGTATCCCTAAGTAGATTTCTTTTTCTTTCTGCTTATGTTAGGAGATAACAAAGAAAAGTTCGATTTAACTTTGACAACTGACTTTGGGCTGCTTTGTTAGTTTCAGAGTGATTTTTTCTCATCCCTCTAAATTAAATTGAGGGAAGGTTTATGCATGCATATTCCAGTAAAATTCAACAATTTGCTGTAGGCATTTACATGGCTTATGATCTGTGCTGCTGTTTGCCTATAATTGTTCCATAGCTCCGCTGTATACATGGACGTCAAATACGAAGTAAAGATGATTTTCTTCACTTCGTTACTGCACTGAAAGAAGCGTCTGGCTAGCATAGATGCCCTGACATTGATGGTTCTTCTCTGTTTCTCTATGTCCTGATAATCTTTACAATCATCAGTCAGTATGTGCCCTAGATACCTGACTTTTGCAGTAACCGTTAAACTGTTGTTGTCCAGAAATACAGGTGGTGATGGGTGCACGAATTTAGAAAATGACCTCTTGTGTTTAAATATAAGTACGACAGATTTTTTGGCATTGTATATCATATTGTGGTCAATTGCATATTTTTCGCAAATATTGAGCAACCATTTCATACTATTATCAGATGATGTCAATAATACCATATCATCTACATAACTAATATTATTAGCGCAGACGCCGTTAACATGACATCCGACTTTGGTTGAATTAAGGAGCACGGTAAGATTATCCATAAATAAATGTATATTAAAAAGTGTCGGAGACAGACAACCTCCTTGACGGACCCCACATTTCAAATAAAAAGTACTTTTATTTCACGTCCATTATATTATATTATAAAATAACATTGCAATGTTTTCTAAATTTTGATACCAAAAAATACGTTTTTCAATTTTCCACGCTTTTCATTCTCCCCTAACCCGACGTCTTAAAAGTTTAAAGCGAATTTCCTCGCTACAAATGGATACTTTGTTACCGGTGCAAATGAAAGCCCTTATATTTTGTGCAATTCCACTGTATCACCTTCGCCTCGAAGGTTCTGCAAGATGTCCCATTACAGCCCCTACAGCGAAGGGGAAAGTCCATAAAAAGGTTACTGACCGCCACCTCGACTTCCCCTCGCCCGCACTGGAGGGTCCCACGTCCTACCGCGTACACAAAAGGGGAAGAGCGGGCTAAAGGGCGTCTCGATGTTTACGCCTAATAAAATATACAATCGGATATAAAAACGCCTACCCATCCTAAAAACACTTCAGGAATTTCTCAAATCAACGCGTTCAAACTAATAAGATACGATATTTTATGACTTATTTTTACTGCTTTATTTGTTGTTGCGTTTTTTGGTTATTATGTGTAGTATTCTATTCTGTTGTCAATATTTTCTTGGACATGTTTTTTTTACCACTCTCAACGCATCTTTATTTGTACTTTAATAATAATAAACATTAACATTTTGTTATTTCTCCCTGTACATTAAAAATTAAATCTTCTTTGTATATTCTCACGTGTAAAAACGAAAACAAAGTATATTGTTATGTGCTCTCAGCACAGGTACCTCTAATGAGTTCACATAGTTTTCGTTATTAATTATGGTCTATAGTGTGAAAAAAATAAAAAATAAAATTCTACAACAGCTAAGTAATGGGTATAATTAATCAGGAAGGATAATTTTGTAAATGCGACATTATAATGTTAAATTTATGTTTTGTAAAATTATTCATTAAAAAAAGGTTTCAACTAATATAAATACAAATAGTATTGATGTCACTGTTTAAAAAACAATAATTATCAGTAACTTGAATTACAAATAAATATAAATGAAACTAATATTTTACATCTATCAAGTATGAATAAAAAAGGATTGTCTTTTTGGTCTGGTGGTAAGAGCGTTAACCTTACAAAAATTACATGTATGTATTCGTTTTTGACAAAAACAAAGTTAATTTTATTAAATAAAAAGAACAATTTTAGAACCCACAGATTAGAAAAAGAAACAGGACTTTATGAAATATTTTGTTTATCAAGCAGAAATGCTCAAATACAATTTTCGTGCAGCCTTTCACTATTTTTTTGATAAAGCAACCTGTATATGTCATTTATACGAGTAATTGATTTATCCATAAATATTCTACGATTAAAATGAGTAAAATTTTTATTGTAATTAATTTTACTTCCTAGTCAAATATTTTAATATATGCTAGTAAATATTTGTATATACTTACCGACTTTTCTAAACATGCCAATTCCACTACACACCTTCACCGTAGTAAGTGCACAAAAATATAAATCCAACTTGCAGATAGAACTCATGTTATTAGAAGCCAATACCGACGCGCACTGAATATAACAAAATAAAATTTAATATTTTTTATTATGATTTATGCACGTAGATGTAATAAAACGGGTCCAATCAGCATGTTAATTTTTTACATGAAGGTGAATATAAAGATATGCATGTTAGTGTAATTAGTGTCCTGACGAAGAGACAGGTACGTCTTAAAACTGGTAAACATAGAAAAGTCTGTAAGTGGCTTTATGAAAATATTTACTTACACTTATTTTAATAATAATAATCAAAATACGTATATAGTTTTCTTCTACTTTTAATTTTAATTTTTACCAGTGACCGGGTTTCGTCGTGACTTTTGACTGATATCGTCAGACAGGTGTGAGATTAAACAAATTCTATGTTGTTTACAAGTGCAAGCAGGGGTTGTAAATCACGTTTCTCTGTAATTATGAGAGTAAAAGAGTTTAAATAAAAATAATGTAAGCATAAAGTAATAACATTTTAATGAATTAAATTTTTGTTTGAATTTATAAAATAAAAATAGATATAAGTTTATAATTTTATGAAGTTTTAAAATAAACCCCGCTTATACTCGTACATAACATATAAATTTGTTTTGTCTACACCAGTCTGACGATGTCGGTCACGACGAAACCAGGTCATTGGTAAAAAATATAAATAAAACTACATACAAGTACGTATTTTAATTACTATAATTAAAATGCAGTTCCACCAAGAAATGTAAGTAGAAAAACTAAATTTATTTATTATTATGTCTTTTATTACGTAATCCAACGTTGAAATTTTGATAAGCATTATCTTTTTCTGAACACGATATATCATTATTTGAATAAATACACACCTCGATACAATAAATAATAAGGGGTATTATGCATTGATCAATCTACCACACCTTGAATAAAAGATATTAAAATACAAAAATATACAAAGAACTGCGTTGGGTGACGAAAGAGCATAAAACATAAATGATTTTGACACATGCCACTTCGACGTAAAATACCTCTTCCCATGCCTAATTCCTACATAGATTATAATAAAAACGAAATCAAAATTACATGTTTCGTGGAATTCAGAATCCCCCCTGGTAATGAAAGGATCGCGTGTTTACAACACTCCCTTGAAGTTTGTCCATATTGCCCGCGCTTCCCCACAATTTTCGTTTTATGACAGTCCTCAAAAACCAGACGACTAAGCCCCTCATGTCCGTGTTGAAGCGGAACTAGACGCTTGCAAGTTCATGGACTTTTCATCTTGTAATTTTTACTATAGAAGTCATGAGAAATTCCTTCAACGCCATTTATACAGGTAGTAGGTATACATTATTACCCGTATGCAGAGACAAAACTTAAGGGTGAGGAAAGTACATTCTAATTTCAAATGCAGAGAATAACCCGAAGGTGAAGACAATAGAATGTACTTTCCTCACCTTAAGGTATGTCTCTGCATACGGGTATATGTCACTAAATATATTTACATTTCAATAACTATGAAGAAGCTATAGTACATCATAAAATTGATACCTTACAATCTAGAAGAGTCATCAATGATACTGCTTTCCTTTACAAAATATGAAATAATAACTTAGATTGCCCTCAACTGCTTGAAAAAAATAAAATTCGTATTCCTCAACGTACAACTCGGCTGCAACAATTATTTCATGTTGGTATTTCAAGCACAAATAATAATAATAATGCAACTTTGCCCAGAAACTTTAATAAACCAGCCATTGACAGGTCATAAGCCCTGTAAATGCCTAGACTTCCATATCACCTTCTTTAAAGTATTCTCCATCCCTGTTGTAATTTGTTAATTATAACACGTTTTTTGCTAAAATAGATATATATTTCCTTACTTTAAACTAATTTAAAGAAAATGCTAAAACCCTAATCAAAAATAGTAATTATAATTTAATCTAACTGAACCTACCAAATATTTTGTTTTTTGTGCACTTTAATATATTGTAATTATTTTCTCTTGTTTGAAATAAGAAAGAAGGAAGGACTGATAGCTTCGTATTACTCCGTATGGATCCGCCGGCGAAAAGATTTTTAAGTTCGATTGAACAAAAAAAAATTTTTTTTTATTTATTTCATAATTTTTGATATATTTTATTCATTTTTTACGTGTGAAATGATACGGAGTGGATATTTCAATGCACGCTTTTATTCTTATTTTTTTTACTTTGTATTTAGTAATGTATAGAAAACTATAATTGGCCTATAATTTTAGTTTATTAGTAAATACTCGTATTTTTTTTTGTTGTAATGGCTGTTGTTTTCTTTTAATAAATAAATAAATAAATGCGAAACGAAATAATGGTGTTTTTAGTGAAAATAAATTGTTTAAATATAATGCAGTACAATGGAATGTTGATTTATTTTTATTGTAATCCAGATGAGAGGAAAGTCCTTGTTAGCATAATTGATAGATGCATCGAGAAAATAGGAAACTGGATAGCTAAAAATAGATTAACATTAAGCCCAGCTGAAACGGAACAACTATAGATGGCTTCAGCCAGACGACTGAATTTGATTCAGGATACGGCACATTCTGATTGAAGGAATACCGCTTTACCCACCATAAAATAATGGCAGCTTTTATAATTCTGACCTCTCTTTTGATTCTCAAATTGGTAGGGCGATAAGTTCATGCTTCTACAAGTTGAGACAAATCAAATGCATACGCAAAAAAAATGCCAGCTTATGCCACCCGTCAATCAATAAAACCTTTTTTTAGTATCAAGAGACAATTATTTACCAATGAATTAAATTACTCGCCTACAGTCTGTATTAAATGCCGCAGTGAGACTTTTTTCTGGAATATCTAACTTCAGTCATATCACTCACTGCTTCGGGAATTACACTGACTACGTTTTTTGCAAAACACAGAATGCTTGGTAGAATACAAAGTCTATTGGCTTATGTATAAGTCACTGAAAAACTCTGCCCCAGAATATCTAAAAGAACCATGCATTCCAAATGATCTAGCTGACAGATGTCTTACGCTATGATTTCCTAGGAAAGCGGTGCCATTATCTAGCAACCGTAATGTACTGTGTTGCGGTGGGTGTAATAAGACGGCCGTCTTAACAGTGCCGCACCGTGACGGCTTATCTGTCAAAATTATGCCCTGGAATGCGGTCTGTCATCTGTCATTTTTTTTAGTAGTCATAATTGATAATTACATGCGACTTTCTTATGCACGAAAATCGTATAATTTATTTTGATTTACAGCTTTGTACACACTTACTTGACATTTCAAGTGTCCAGATATTATTCTGCCGTCCTCACGATAAATGCGGTATCTCATATTTTAGTGTGGTATTGAAACTACAACAAAATAACATTACTTTCTTTTACTGCGTTTTTCTCAGAAACATGTCTAACTAAGATACTCTTCATACGGAGGGCGGAATTTTTACCGGGCTTTTCATAGTCTTTGCTCTTCACATAATATCAAGCTTTATGATATCTCACAAACTCAATCAATCTGCCGTGCAAGAGGTCTTTGGTTCCATTCCCGAAATGGTTCTTCTTCTCCTTCTTCTTCCTTGCTATAGATCTATGTAGTTAGTTCTCCAGAGCGTTGCTCCTCCTAATAATATATATTTATGTCATTCTCATGCAAGTCAAATATTACTTAAATGTATTTAAATTAATTGCACGCTTTTCCCGTCTTTTGTTTTCATTAACTATTGCATTTATACATTTTTTTAAAGTTATATTTTTTTGTTTAAATTGGAAACATATTATACATGTTTTTTTATATTCCCAAGCAGTTTAAAAAAAAACTTATTTAAGCTAGGGTTTCCTAGGACAGCGGTGCCCGTAGTTTAACGGCCGTAGTGAACGGCGATGCAGTGGACAGCCGTCGTAACGGTGACTAGAGTGTGGTTTCCTAGGAAAACGGTATTATCAACACCATTTAACACCGTTTACCTCGGAAACCACTCTCTAGTCGACGTTACGACGGCTGTCCACTGCATCACCGTTCACTACGGCCGTTAAAATACGGGCACCGCTGTCCTAGGAAACCCTAGCTTTAGGGACATGCAGATAACAATATTTATTTACAGACGTTTTTATATTTTAAACTATAACATTATTTACAAAAGCAGAAAAGAATTTTCGATGCACTAAAAATTAAAAGGGTATAAAAAAAATCTCAAAAAAATTACAAACTAAACATAATACAAGGTATGGAAATGAATTAAAAATGATATATTTATAAAACAATCTATAAAAGAAAAAATAAGAACCAAAAAAATTAAAAGTTTAAAAATTACATGTATGCATATATATAGTACATATATATAGTAAATATATAGTAGGAGAGTGCAAATGTTAAAAAATTACAAGAATGAAAAAGTTTTTGAAATAAACAAAATAAATGTACTCAATACAGGAAAGTATGAAAAGCGTATTAAAATTACATATACATACAAGCTAAAAGGGTATGAAAAAGCATAAAAATCATTTCAAAAGTATTCAAAATTACATATGCAAGCAAAAACGGTAAGATATTGAAATTATATGTTCAAGTTGCGGATTATGTGGATCAATTAACATTATTTAGGCAAAGTACTTCTGGAAAAAATAATTCTTCAATTCGCACTCCTGTTTCTGTATTTTGAAATTGGCACTTTAAATTTTTGTGGCAATTTATTAAATTCCTTGAAACCTTAAGCAATACACGATAAAACTGTTCGAAGACTGTTTGCACCGCCATGACGGCCGTCCTCCAAATGGTGACATTACTGTTTGACGTTTTGACGTTCATTTTGCTCATAATAAACGCTCTCTAGGAAATCAGGGCCACTGGGTTGCACCGGCAACGTTTTAATGAAGTCATCCACCGCCATATAACTGCCGCTAGATGGCATGCGGAAACCATAGCTTTAAATCAGGTACATTGTACTAGTACGCAACCAGCCGAAAAATCACGGTACAAAAATTAAAATAAATACATTTAGATTAATTAAAGCTTTTATTATTATGGATAACTTATTTAGCACCATTTTCGTAATATAATACCTCAAGGGTGCTTTACATATTGATTTTATAGTTAAATCAATTTAATTGAAGCTTTTAAATTTGTAATTAAATTAGAACAATTTATTTTGTTGACACATGCTACGGATTTATTTAAATGATTTAGAGAACAAGTGGGTTTTAAGTTTTTTCCGAAACATCACTTCACTTTTACAGCCTCGCACCTCTGCTGGGAGAGCATTCCATGACATAGGGCCTGCGACCGCAAATACGCGTTCACTAAATTTAGTGCGCTGTTTGCGTAGATGTATAATAACTTTTCCTCTCGCCGTAAACGTAGCTGATCTAAGCATGTCAGCTAGTTCATCTGGAAGGCATAGTTCCCTTAGATATTCCGGAACAAAGTTGTGCAGTGACTTGTACATAAACCAACAGAGTTTGTATTCGACCCTCTGTGGAAAACGTAGCCAGTGTAGTTCCCGAAGTTTTATTTATAAATTAAGTGAACCCACATTTGCGGTAACAAGCCCGGCATGGAACGCTCTCCTAACAGAAATGCGAAACTGCGAAAGTGAAGTGATGTTTCGAAGAAACTTAAAACCCACCTGTTCTCTAAATCATTTGAATAAATCCGTAGCACGCGAAGACAAAATAAATTGTTTTCCAGAAATTATAAATTTTGAGTCAAAATTAAATTGATATTCTTAGAATCACTGGGAAAAGCGCCCTCGAGGTAATATAGTTCGAAAATGACTGTGTATAAGTTATCCATAATGATAAAATTAATAATCATTAGGATAGCAATCCGTTTTATAGAATCAATCATTGAGCGCTCTCTTCAAAATTTCGTTCACAGAATATATAATAAGTATTATGCAAATTTAACTAAACCGTCTTAAGATAGAGATTACTGTGTTGGAAAAACTGTACAACGTATAGGTATTTAGATACAATGTATTGATTAAACACGATGATCATAAATAATACAGAATACACAATATATGCTGGTGATTATTTTTGTTGAAGAATTGATAAAATAAAAAATTAGAAAAAAAATATTTTTTAAAAAAATATAAAAAATTCGAGAACGACTTTTCGCCTCTAGGCCCCGACGAGATTCGAACTCGTGATCTCCTGTTTACTAGACAGGCGCTTTAACCAACTAAGCCACGGCGCCTTGAGAGCTGACGACAAAAATACTGTATACAAAGATATGTTATTCTATAAATGTACCGTATACGAAACTAACATATTGATGTCTCTTTTTCGCAGATAATGATGAAGTTCTCTGCAAACGTGGACGGCGTGTGTTAGAACGAGACGGCAGCAGGTGCGCGATGCGCGTCTGTTGTATGCCATGCGCCCGCCACCAGTCTCGGTGCAACTGCTGTTCTACGCTTCGGTTATATCGGCAGGTTTGTGTCTTGGCTAAATTTTAGAATGGTTGCCAGCGCTTTGCTCATAGAATTAATTCTTAATTCTATGGCTGTGCTATTTTTATTATTGTTTAATATTTTTATTTGGAATATTCGCTGCTACTGTTACTGTAATGTAGAGCTACAAATACTGCCTATTTGTTTGCAACGAGAAAAATTCGTGTATAATTTACTGGTTCAGCGTAGAATAACATTTCATGTGCAGGTATTGGAAATAAAACATTAGTTTTTCGCTACACACAAGTTAGAACACAAGTTTCGGGTATTTATACTCATCATCGGTGTAATTAAATATGAACAGTTTTATTTTTAAACCACAGGCTATATAGCCTGTGGTTTAAAATAAAAATAAAAAAATTTTTTTTATAAATATTTATAAGTATGTGATGAGGGGTAATTCTGAATGCCCGAAACATATTGTGTTCATATTAAGCACAAGTGTATGGCGTAAAAATACAGTGTTTTATTAATATTAAAGAGGAAAACTAGCGTTGAATAAATTTATTTTTAAATTCATTAATATTACTTAAATTAAACATTTCCCGTCATTCTGGTGCCATTGTGGTTTTTAAAATAGAGATCCCGTTATTTTTTACTTTCGACGTCACTTTTTCTGATCTGTGTTTTTTTTTGCTCTATTGTCAAACAGGCGCTCATTTATTGGCAATATAATTTGTGCATTTTGCCGAAGAACGCTTTTTAGTACCCACAGTTTCACCTCGTATTGTTATTATGGCAAATAAAATTACATCCTCATTAAATTGAAATATTTTGTAATAACTGAAATGTGTTGAGTTTCAAAAAATAACTTTTGTGTTATTCGACTACGTGGGGGCAAGGAGCAAGGCTCGTCTAGATTTCGTTTGGCTAGAAAAATTAATTCATGGCGTTTTATTTTAAAGGCGCCTTTGGAAAAGTAAGCTTCAACCAACTTAGCACGGCGCTGAAAGAACAATGGCCAATTAGGCGCCTGCAAACACCCCAACTGCACGAACTAGCTTCATAGTTCATAGGCACAAAATAGCATTATACCTAGTAGATGGAATAACTGTATTTTAGCGTTCACCGCTAGAGGCATAAAAAGACCGGGCTTATTTTGTAAGGGTATTTCTACACCATAAATTAAATGAAATTAAATATATCAAAAACAAAATAAATGAATATTGGAAAAAACATAATGCCCCAGGGTTACGAAATCAATATTGATAATTTGAATATAAATTATGTGGACGAAATAAAGTATCTCGGGGTCTACTTGGATAGATATTTAAATTTTAAAAAACATACTCAATATGTAACAAAAAAAAAAAATAATACTAATTGAAATAGAAAGCTGTTTTTACTCGGGTTAAAAATTTAGAACATTGTTTTTATGTCACTTTCTCTCAAATGCCTCTCCGATACTCTAGGAAAAAAACTGCACGTCTGATCAATAAGATAAATTAATTTTCTGTTTTGTCCACCATTTTGTGAATAGGACATTAATTATATTCTTACGGTTTTTGTGACAATCAATTTTAGTGTAAAGTTTCCGCAAACCAAGTTCTGTAAAACTTCCATTAAAAATAAACGTAAATATGACATTTTTAAATAAAAAAAATTAAAAGCGCCATCTATTTATTTAGTTTACTTATTTATACTTTGACATTGTTTGTATTCTTTTTTTATATAGAATAATGTTCTCTCACTGGGGTGTCCCGTGCCGAGGAAAACATTTTACAAAATGCGAAACATGCCTTAAATTAGTTGCTTAACAAAGTTAACATAATAATTTATTTTTTTAAAACGTAATTTATCTAATTAACCTAATTATCATTAACATAATAAACAATATAAAATAAAATAAGTATAAAAAACAAAACCAATTTATATAGACATTTAACCTATTTGGCTTGATCCATTCATCGATCCGTGCGCAACCCACCTCCACTATCCATTTCTTAATAGCAATTTTATATTGTGAGTACTTACTAATTACTCAATCCTTATGGATAATGGAAGTAGATTGTACACTTTAACCGAGTAGTGGGCCAATCCTCTTTGAATCATCAGGGTGGAGAATCTAGTAACTCTTGTATTTGTGAAAGAAGTAACGGATAATAAGTTTTATAATTTAGTTTGGAATCACCTTAAATATAAATATACAATTATATCTATTGAATCTATTAATTCATAGCAAAAAATATTCAATTTTCACAGTAAATTACTATGATCTTCCACAGAGTACTTTTGACGAAAAATTGAATGTTTTATTAAAAAAACATCCAATTAAAATGTACCTTTCGGAATGCGGCATACATTCCGTGCCTACTGCCTGCTCCACAATATTAGTTTCCCCGGTACAAAATGTATGGAAATCTCATTTTCTCGCGAGTTTCAATCTGCGCGGAATCCAGCTCGGTATATTTGCATGAATACCCCTTTAAACGGCTTCTTTTCTTACAACTTTCTATTGCTCTTCATCTGGCGACCTTATAAACTGGAAATTAGTTTCGTAAGCCGAGGATCATTTTCACACCTTTCCCAGTACCTAAATGCTAACACCCGAACCTTCTTTAATCATAATAACATAATATAACCATTCTTCGCATATAAAACATTCTATGAACCCGGAACTCTTAATTTCATTTTGTTTTATTTATGTTTGTCTAGAGATAAGCTCGTTTGCCTACTACGTTCAAATTTTCAGGTTGAATACCCAGAAAAGTTGTCATGAAAATTGAAATAAAAATATGTTTTTACATAAGAATATGAAAACTAATCAGTTTGCGACTAAGAAAACAATGTCGTAAAAAACACAAATTACTATGATAAAATAAATGAAACACCACTAATTTTTCGTTTTTTCTACCGACCAGTTTCAAAGCTATACAAGCTTCTTTATCAAGATATACTTAACAAATGAATTCTATCCTAATAATATTTAAACTTGTTGCAACAGAGAGGAAAAACATTTTTGAGAAGAGAATATTTTTTTTATTTTTTTTTTATTTTCTTTTATTCAGGAAACATACAGTACAGTTATAAAGTTTAATATTTTATACAATTGGACTTAATTCTAATGGACCAGTGAAGTTTCCATATTAAAAAGCAATTAAATCTAATGTTAATTATGAAAGTATAAAAAAGAGAGGAAAAAGAAAACATAAATGAAAGTTGTTTAAAAATTTAAATTTAAGTGAAAAAAAAATATATTTTAAGGTTTGTAGTTTGTAGTGAGTATTTACAAATGGAAATAATATTAAAAATGAAGAAAACTTGTAAGAGTAATTAAGGATTAAGAATGGAAATAAAGAATGAAAAACATACTCAGATGTAAAAATAAAATAAAATAGTAATAACATTTTTTTTTTTAAAAAAGGAAAAACATAAACACATATTTATTTTAAGGGATTCAAAGAAACGATGAGAAGAATCTTTAAGTGAAATATAAGACAGTAAATTTAAATTTAGGTCAATTTAAAAAACATCTTCAAAATTAATGACACATTATAGTAAGAGCAGCAATATATTGATTTTATTAACATATATAATATAAGTAATTAAAAGTAGTTTAAAAGTATAACAAGTATAAAAACATGCCAATGGCAGCAGAGAAAAAAGAAAAAATAAAGAAGGAATAACAAGTATGGCAAGTAATCATTTAAAATTTGAAAAAGCAATATAAGGAGAAGATTTTAAACCAAGAGAAGTCGATAAAATTTCATTAAAGCGATTTTAGAAGTAAATTTCAAAAGAGAAATTTAATTTATAATAATAATATGAATGTATGTAATTTGAGTGATATAAGAGAAAAAGGGACCAACCGGAGTTTTATTCAAAAGTTTTCAATACACTATTTTTAAATAATTGTAATCCTGTATGATATATATCTATATGGTAAAAAAAGCTGTTAAAAGTGGAACACGATCTGTGTAAAAACGAATTCTGGCAATAGTTTGTATTGACACTAGGTATTCTAAAGGTTGGGTGATTTCGTAGGGCACGTGATGGACAGTTAATTTGAATTTTATTTAGGAGCTGGGACGAATCAGCTAGACTGTTAATAATTTTATAGAGGAATGTGAGGTCCATTAATGTTCTCCTTTTTTCGAGGTTAATCAGTTTGTGAAAACGTCCAGATAAGTCATGATTTGGAAATATAAGAGAGCATCGGAAATTCAAATATTTTAAAAATTTGTTTTGTACTTTCTCCAGCCTGTCAATATAAGTAATGTATTGTGGATTCCAAACGATAGACGCAAATTCAAGATGGGTTCTTACATAACTATAATAAAGATTTTTTATTGTTAGATCATTTTTAAAAGGCTTAGATACTCGTATAATAAAACCTAACATTTTATATGCTTTTTCAATAATTTTATCAATATGTGATTGAAATGTCATTTTTGAGTCCAGAACTACACCTAGATCTCGTATTTCTTGGACACGGTGCAAGACTGTACCCGATAGAGAATACGAATAATCTATCGGATTTTTTATTCTCGTAAAGGTAATTTATTTATTTATTTATTTATTTATTTATTATCATTATATTACATACACAAAATTATAATTTATGTAAAGTTGCTTTGACTGTCTAACTAGGGCTATTTACCCCGTTCTAAAACAGTCAAAAAAATATAAAAAACAGTAATCAATTTATAGAAACAGTTATAAAGATACAGGACAAAGTGAAAAACAAAGTAAAAAATGGAGTAAAAACATGGTAAAAAATGTAGTAAAAACATAGTAAAATTGTAGTAAAAACATAGTAAAATTGTAGTAAAAACATAGTAAAATTGTAGTAAAAACATAGTAAAAATGTAGTAAAAACATAGTAAAAAATTTAGTAAAAAAAAACGTAGCAAAAAAAATAAATTATTAAAACAAAGTAATAAATGCAGTAAAAACATAAAAACAGAATACATAGTAAGAAACATATTTAAAGTCATAATAAAAAAATGAATGTATGTTGAATAGCAAAAAGCGTATTTAAAGAAAGAAAAAAAAAAAAAACCAGCATATTAAAAAATAAAGTAAAAGATGTGATAAAAATTTAAAAAAATAAATACATAGTTAAAACAAGTTAAAAAGATATATTAACAATTTAAATTAAAACATGTGTTGGCCATCTAACAGCCGCCATTAACCCCTCAGACTCCCTGCGACCAATTTCTCCAAGGAAAGTAGTCAGCAACCTCTTTAGCTTGTGGTTCTTGCAACATTTCCATGACTCTGGCATTATATTATAAAGCTTTTGTCCTATGTAGGAGTATTGTCTCTGTGCTAAGGAAGTTCTAACTATTTGTCGAGAAATCAGATCGTTACTGGAACTCCGAGTCTCATATTGATAGGCAACTGATGGATGTATATCTCTGTTAATGTGAGTGACCACCACTGCTCTCAGTAAATATTGCTGTCTTATATCAAGCACTGCAAACTCTTTGAATAAAGAATCACTCTGATATCTAAAAGGCTTTTTTAGAATGGTTCTTATCAATGACTTCTGTTCTTTTGCTGCTGGGTCCAACTCTGTCTTGGTACAGCTACCCCAAGCAATTACACCGTACGTCATGATAGAGTTTGCCAGTGCAAAGTAGAAGGATTTTAAGTCTCTGGGTCTTAGTATATTCCTTAGAGGTAGAAAAAAATGTATCAAGCGTTTAATCTTATATGAAATCGTTTCAATTTGAAAATTCCACCTTAGAAACCTATCAATTTTAATACCTAGGTATTTGATGTTTGTGACCGATTCCAACTGTACACAATTACAGTTTAATTCAGTTTAATTGTTTTGCATTTAAGCGGATTTAATATGAGCTGATTATTTACACAGTAAGTAGAGAAGTTTTCAAGATCTTCTTGCATATCAAGACAATCTTGTAGGGAAGTAACTTTCTTGTATATTTTTGTGTCATCGGCAAATATTTTGTATTCGGAAAATTTAAAGACGTTACCCATATCATTAATATAAAGAATAAACAATAATGGACCCAAGTGGGATCCCTGGGGTACACCGGAATAGCATTGTTTAAATGAAGACTGATAGTTTAATAGTGCAACTGATTGGAGGCGATACTTTAAATAAGATTCAATCCAACGTAGTAGATTACCGTGAAAGCCATAACATTTTAATTTGTGAAGAAGGATTTTGTGACTGATTTTATCAAAAGCCTTGCTAAAATCTGTATACTGAGCGTCGACCTGATGTCGGCTGCCCATTACGTTTAGAACCCTATCTGTAAATTCAGCAAGATTAGTAGAAACATTTCGCATTTTAAAGAAACCGTGTTGGTTTGGATCAATGAAGTGCTTCACCGCTGGAGAAATTTGTTCAGTGATGATTTTTTCCATTAATTTGCTAAAAATTGAAATTTTAGATATGGGTCTATAATTTTCAATATTGTGTAGATCACCAGTTTTATGGACAGGAGTAACGTGAGATTTCTTCCAGCACATTGGAAATTTACCTTCTTTTAATGATAGGTTATAAAGATATGACAACGGACATGCCAATTGCGTTGCACATCTTTTTATGAAAAACGTAGGAAATCCGTCAGGTCCTGCTCCTTTTGAAGGATCTAGATCATTTAAATATTTAAGAACTAATTTAGAATTAAATGTTACAGTTTGAATGTCAATGACATTTCTAGAGTCCACAATAGGTAAATCAATGTCGTTATTAATAAAAACAGACTGAAAGAAGGTAGAAAATAACTCGCAACTGCTTTGCACGTTATCACTCTTTGTATCATGAAGAAACATTTCAGTTGGATAATAACTTAGAGATTTTTTCGATTTAACGAATGACCAAAATTGTTTAGGATTTTTCTGAATAGCTAATTCAGTTTGATCAATGTATTGGTCATAACAATTTTTGGCTTCTTGTTTCTGGCGTGAACGGAGAAGAGAAAATGTTTTATAGTCTGCAAGGTTTTTATAAGTTTTCCATTTTTTATGGTATTTAAGTTTTTCATTTATTATTTTTATTAGTGATGCGGAATACCAATTTGGAAATTTTTCACAAGATTTCACCGAGAATATGGAAGTCTAAGCATTTACAGGGCTTATGACCTGTCATTGGCTGGTTTAAGTGGCCACTTTACACACCGTGTAACATTTACCATTCTGCCTATGTTTGAACATCCACATTTCCTCAACTCTCCCATCTGTTGACTTTCGTGAAGTAAAAGAGCTAAAATCTTTATCACGTGGGTGAGATTCATCCGACTGAACCAATTCACCCACTAGGCAACGCCTGAAAACAATTTTCCAATTTTTATACTGCTTCTTTTACCGGGTAGATAATTCAACAATGTTTTGAGTATGTCCAAATGCTTGCAAACTGGCTGGATTTCCTCAGTAGGGGGTTATTCATATTTTAATTTGTTGCAACAGAGAGGGAAAATATAAATATGAATGAATAAGAATAAGAGGAAATTCAGCCAGTCTGCAAGCACTTGGACATACTGAAAACATTGTCAAAATTCTATCCTTATTTTATTCAATCAGTATTGTGCTATACATATGGAACTAATAAATCAAGTCTCTTTGTCTTAAAAGACGCTTCCCGTCCTTTAGGACGGCAAGCGTAATATGAGATGGATACGCTTAAAACTAGACAGGAGTGGACTTAAGGAAATGTTGTTTATTTGGTTATTTATTATTTTTTCCTTAATACAAATTCCTTTTTTAATTTCATAGATTTCCAAGTTATCTAATTTTAATATTTTATTTCCAACTTGAAGAACTTTTAATCCTGTGTATTAAAATTATAATTATTTTCTAAAATATGGTTTGCGAATTCAGAAAAAATATTATTATTTGGCACCTTAAGAGTTTTTTTACTATAATATTAAACAACAGAGATGAAGAACATTCAAGAGAAGGTAATATAGAAGTCTAGGCATCTACAGGGTTTATGACCTGTCAATGGCTGGTTTAAGTGGCCACTTTACACACTGTGTAATATTCACCATTCTGCCGGTATTTGATCATCTATATTCCTTCAATTCTTTCATCTGTTGATGTTTGTGAAGTTAAAGAGCTGAAACCTTTATTTATGCGGGTGAGATTCATCTAATTGAATTATTTCACCTACATACTAGGCGGCGCCTGAAAATATTATTTTTAAATTTCTCTACTTCTTCATGGACCAGGTAATTTATCAACAATATTTTGAGTTTGTCCAAATTTTTGTAGACAAAGACTGGATTCAACTCCCTGGTGGCCACTTAAAGTGGCCACTTAAACCAGCCATTGACAGGTCATATGCCCTGTAGATGCCTAGACTTCTATATTACCTTCTCTTAAATGTTCTTCATCTCTGTTGTAATATGTTAAAGAGAGATAGCAAAAAGTTTCATCATTCCCTTTCTGCACCTAACGGTGCACAGGACACTCACTGCATTGGTATACCAATCGTAGTGTATCGTGATCATTTTTGTTACATGGGGGTAAGATCATCAGTCTTACGCTTCAGGTACCAGTCCACGGACTATGAAATATTATAATGTAAAAACACCTTTTAAATAAATATTTTATTTCAACCAAGCCGGGAATCGAACTCGTGACCTCTTGCAGGGTAGGTAAACGGGCTGACCACTTCGCCGCGAGGCTGACAACTCGCCCAGAGAATTGTATTACAAATTACAATAAATTCATAATGATTAAAACAGGGAGTGAATAAAATAAAACCGACGTTTTTAATTTTATTATGATTTTTTTTTTTTAAAAACCCAGTTTCTATTGATTTATTTATTTTTTAAGTAAATTTATTTATTTAATCGAAAAATTTAACTTGAACTAAAATATTTTTTGATCATATTTTTGTTTAGTTCCTGATAAGTTACGATCATAATTTATGTAAATAGTTTATTTTAGATATTCATTATTTCAAAGCGTTAAAAATATAATGAATTATAATCAATGTTTTAAATGTATAGTAAAGAAAAAGATGAAGCCTTCAATTTAATCCACGAAATGACTTCTGCGATGAAAAGAATTTAGTTTCACCATAATTTAATAACATAATGTAATTTGCACAGAACCTGTGGTATTTCAGTGCTAATCCTCCCTTACTTCACATCTTGAAGTGTTCCCAAGGGTGTGTAGTATACAGTCTTCTCTTCCAGTCCTTTAGAGCCTTACTGCATTTCTATATCCTTCCATTCCCATACTTCTATCTTCCCTTTCCACCGGAAGCGGGCTGCGTTGCCGCGAAACCTTTTTCGCTACCACAATTTGCTCCTTTCTCTTCGCTTGGATAAAACTTTTCGCGAATAAGGAAACGCAATTTCGAAACTTGTGATATTTGCATTTTATAAATATAGTATGAATAAAAGTACTCCGAACTCTGTATAGCTTTTCGTTATTGACTGCATGGTGTTATTCTGTCAGGGGATTGGAACAACGCTTATTTTGCACCCCCCAAAATATATGAAAATAGTTTTTTCGGGAAAAAGAGTATAATTTATCTTGATATAGACGTGATAAAAAAATCCACAAAGAAAAACATTTTTTTCCCCTTATTTGTGTTTTGCAATATTATGTTATTAATTTGTTATATAAAATACGAGCTGAACCTAGCAATGCTTTGCTATTGCTAGATTTGAGTACATACTCGTATGTAGATTGAATGGACACAATCAAAAGTTCGAGATCAATTTTTGTATTTAGTCCAAATCACCTATGTATATATATGTACGTATACATTATTATTTTTGTATATAAATTAAACCGCATGCATTGTGAAGACAGAGAATTTTCTTTAAAAATATGTATTCGAACATTGTATTCCTGTCACTGTCTTGCAGATGCCTCCCCGATACTGAGCGAAAAAGACAACTGCATATCAGACCTTTTGTTAGAAAAGACTGAAATGCAGTTGTCTTTTTCGCTCTCCCGTTTTCTGCACCTCAAAACTGAACCGATTTTGTTTATTTTTTAGAGTATCAGAATAAAAAATTTTGTTATGTTTTTTAATTAATTTTTGCGTTTTTCAAAAATATTTATATTTGTATACCGTGCGCCCGGGCAGCAGATAAAATTGTGCTTTTTTACGGGTTTTGATGGTTCTAGTTCCCATAATAAACTATTTTCAAAAAAACTAAGCAATAGGGACACGCCAATGGTAAAAATCTATAGTGTGTAAATAAATCACTGCTCAAGTGCTATAATCCAGAGGGAAAATACGGGAATACGTCTGAATGAAGATAAGTCGGACCGCGTTTCCTCTTAAGATTAAACCCTATTAAGTATATTAAAACAGAGATGAAGAACATTGAAGAGAAGGTAATATAGAAGTCTAGGCATCTACAGGGCTTATGACCTGTCAGTGGCTGGTTTAAGTGGCCACTTTACACACTGTGTAACATTCACCATTCTGCCTATATTTGAACATCTATATTCCTTCAATTCTTTCATCTGTTGATGTTTGTGAAGTTATAGAGCTGAAACCTTTATTTATGCAGGTGAGATTCATCTAATTGAATTATTTCACCTATATACTAGGCAACGCCTGAAAATGTTATTTTTTCAATTTCTATACTTCTTCATGGACCAGGTAATTTATCAACAATATTTTGGTTTTAAATTACCAATTGGTAAAGGTGTACATTTAGCTAAAACCGTACGTAAATCGGTCCAGTAGTTATTCAGTCTATCGACGACACACATACGATTATTGCCTTTTATATAGATACTCGTAGATGCTTATGGATTACGAAATTTAATAATCAATGTACTAAATATTAATTTATATATTACAAAAACATGTCAATTTTATCAAGAAATAGTCAAATAAATAATGTTTTTAGTAGGTATATTATAAGCAAGTATATAAGTAATGTAGATTAATTTAATTTATTTAAAGTAAAGTCGAAATCTTTAACTTTGACTTTAAATATAATCTTGATAAAATTAATTACGTCGGTTTTATTTTATTTACCACTTATATTTTATAATTATGAATTTGTTGTAATTTGTATTGCAATGATCTGGGTAGGTTAAACCAAAATAATTTAGCAAATTCATATCATTTATAATACTTTTTTTTCATTTAAATTACAAGATTTAAAATGAAATAATATAAAACAAAAATGGAAAACATTTTAGAGAAAAAAATATAAAAGTCTAGGCATTTACAGGGATTACGTCCGGTTATTTGCTGGTTTAGGCCACATTATTTATTGAAATTTCCAGATATAAAGAAAAAATACTTTGGCGGACTTATTGCTAAAAGCATTCAGCCAACCAAAAAAACAGCCTGGTTAAAAGAAGAGTTGGTCAAAAAATTGTACTAAAAAAACAAAATATGTATCAAAAGATACATACATGAAAAAAAAAAATTCATTAAAAATAACGGCTGTTTAATGGGGAGATAAGGCTTGCACATATAAAAAAATTGAAGATGTTAGGATTTGTTCTGCGTACTGCCAGGGTTTTCGAAAATACCTGCGTACTGAGAACTCTTTACAACTCTTCGGTGCGAAGTAGACTCGAGAGTGGCTCGATGATTTGGGGGCCACATGAACTGAAGTATTCTCTTATGATAGATAAAATCCAAAAGAAGTTTCTGAGATATCTCTACATGAGAGAGTGCGGGTATTATCCTTGGCTCTACCCGACTGAGTTTCTCCAGGGTATGCTTGGCTACAACCGTTTAGAGACTAGAAGGAATGTGTATTTGACTACACATTTTCATTGATTGTTGCGCGGTGATTCTGAGATTATGATGAGCATTGGTTTGTATGTTTCTGATAATTACCAAAGACAGCGTCAGCATAGATTGTTCCATATTCCGGTATACACAACCAACCTGCTGATGGTTATGCCTGTTGGAAGGGCTACCGCTATGCTGAACAACATCGTTATGGATGTTGATCTGTTCCATGTATCCAAAGGGGTTTTCCGGAACAGAGTTCTCCTACTATTTTGACAAGAGTCTCTTTATATATTTTTTGCCTTTTTCACTTTATATATAAATTATATGTTTATAAGTCACCAAATAATTTACAAATTCAAAAAATACGTTGAATGAAAATTTATATTTTAAAGATTTCACACATTAGCTAGTTCATAAATTTTTATCAGTTATTATCAAATCGAAAAAAAAGTGCACGTACATAATTAAACATGATGAAATCATGATGAATAATTAGGCGCTATGATGACGGTACTAAAAAAATATGTTCACCTGGTCGTGTAATTTTGTGGGACGAACCCTAAATATGAGAATTGTATCTTTTTTATCAACTTTTCATTCCTTATTCTTCACCTTGTCAGTTGCAACAAGGTGATTCCCTTTGTTTCTCACCCTTAACTAGCGTGGGGGATAAAATGGAGATTGCTTTTGAATTCCTCCCTCGAATAGTTTTGCCATCAACGAAAACCGGAACACTGTCATCTTAATAAAAAATAAATGCAATATTATTATTTGATTTGGTGTTTATTTTGTAGAACTCCATATTTTAACTTATGATATTAAAAATCAAACACTGATTTGAGTCTACTGAACACTTTATTTTATCTTTGCAAATAAAAAAAAAATAAAAAAATTCGTGACAATTGTTTCGCCTTGTTAGGGCATTTTCAAACGAATATAAAGATAAGACGGATTGAATGTCCTCGTATAGTTATATAATTCAAGGTAGAAAATAAAAATAATCTTATAAACTATAGCATGTACATTAATCACAATTGAGGGAAAAACCAATGGTTACGGACGAGGCTAAGTGTTTAATAGGTAATGGGGAATTTAGGTATTTGTATTAGGCCCTTAACCATTGGTTTTTCCCTCAATTATGATTAATGTACAGTGTACATAAGATTCATAAGATTATTTTTATTTTCTACTTAAGTACCTTGAATTATATAACTATACGAGGACATTCAATCCATCTTATCTTCACATTCGTTTGAAAATGCCCTAATAAGGCGAAACAATTGTCATAAATTTTTTGTTTTTATATTTTTTATGTTTATAAAAATAAAATAAAGTGTTCAGTAGACTCAAATCAGTGTTTGATTTCTAATATTATACGTATAAATGCAATATATGATATTTTTTAACAATGAAAAACCTCATTAATTTTTTTTATTAGATCACTTAATAATAATCTTATCCTAGTCTTGTTTCTCAATCAGTTTTTTAAAGGTTTTTTTTTTGTAATAATTTTGATGTGACACAATCACCTCACTGACAAGTTTACCCTGATCAACCTACATCAAATTAATTTTCACGTTTAC
Organism: Micrasema longulum; assembly: GCF_059751315.1. NCBI lineage: Eukaryota > Metazoa > Arthropoda > Insecta > Trichoptera > Brachycentridae > Micrasema > Micrasema longulum. Next base: position 151,318 of record NW_028278586.1, read on the forward strand.
AACTTTCGCTCTCAATATGTTGTTGGAGTTGATTCTTGTTAATAGGGGCTGTAGATTCGGATGAAGTCTTTTTTATGAACTCATTCAAAGCCTATTCAATGCCTTTACAACCCTTTGATTCTGCCAACAAACATTGGTGGAGTTAGGGATGAATGCTTTTACTTCTTTTATCTTATTCTGTCATTAACAAAGTGTGGTGACAAAGGGAGTCGTTATTCTAATTTCAAGTACAAATCATATAACAGGAAGAAATAAATCAACCCCTCTTCGAAAAGGGGAAGTGTTTTAAATAAAAGAATAGCACTTACACTAGGGATGATATTTCAATTGAACGTATTTATGCAGAAAGCAGCTAGTCCACAATTTTGAAAGGAAAAAAGAGATATCGGTGTAATTAAGTTCAATACGTAATAACACAGCATACATCAGAGTTTCAGTTGGGCTGGCTGTTTTCTGCAAATTTCTCATCTTAGGTTGTGTGGTCAGCCAGTCTTTAGAAATCATTAAAACTAGTGAAATTCATAATAAATTATATTTGTGTGATAAAAAAATTAATTTGTACATAATTTATCTTTACTTGTTTATTTTACTTTAATTATTCACTCTTTTTTCATAGAAGTGCTATAATCTCAGTTTCACTTTTCTATGGCAGGCTGTTTTCTGCATAACTACGTTTTGTATAATTAACCTTTTTTTTAATAAAATTTTTTTTAAAGATTTTTTGGATGTATTGATTTTTTTTTATTTATTTAACTTTTTGTACATAATGTTATTTGTATATTGGCGGGCTTACTGCCAAATGGCAATTTCTTCCAACCAACCAATAAAATAAAAGTTAAATTGTTATATTTCAAGTTACAGAACATATTCGATAGAAAAAATAAATTAAAAAGCTAAATATATATAAAAATAGAAAAAACGTATTTGTTTATAAATAAACTTAAATCAAAACTATTACTCAATAGGAAAAAGGAAAAAAGAGGAAAGAGGAAAAAGGAAATGAAGAGAAATTAAGGAAGAGAAAGGAGATGTTTCTTCAGACGTGATTTAAACAGAGATAATGTATTAACATCTTTGATGGTGGATGGGAGATGATTCCACAGTCGAGCCGCATGGACACGATATGAGTTAGAGAAGAAAGAGGAATTGTGGATGGGTATTAAGAGAGTACATTGAGAATTAAAACAAAGAGGTTAACCATGAACTAATAAGCGTTGAAATTTTTCACGCAGGTATATAGGAGCGTTAGGACTATGAAGTACATTTAACAGAAGTGAGAGGGAGTGATAGTCTCTCCGCTGTCTAACTTTGAGCCATTTCAGTTGCCTACGATAATCAGTTGTACGTCAATTGTACGTCTCTTATACCTAATATATTGAATTCTACGATCAACGTGATACTGTGTACATGTGTACCAAGAAGTAGGGACCTAGATAGAATGCCATATGCACCAACACGAGAACCAGTGCTCATTCTGAGTAGTCGTTCTGACTTTTACAAAACTTTGATGTTTACGGTAAATTTTGCATTATTTTTTAAGTCATAAATTTTGCAATAGAAACAACAGCAAACCAAATGGGTAGAAATCGGTCTATGATTGAGATTGAGCAAAAAAAACAAAATGTAATAAATTTGCTTTATCCAACGTAAGAAATGTTGACATACATATAATTCTAGATAAAATAAGGCTAGATTTTGTTCAAAGCACCGTTTTTCTAGGTTTTCTTAGATTTATCTATTTTCCTAGGTTTTTTGAGATATTAGATTAAATAGATTCAGCCCTTCAGTGGGCCCCTCATATAAAAGCTTTAGCGGCAAGACTTAGTGCAGCAGCATACTTTTATAGTCTTTAGCTACGTTCACACTATTATGTTTTATGTCAGTTAAGTGTGGGGTTGGGCTGCCAAAATTCCTGCAGTTTTTGTTTTGCAAAAAAGGGCAGTGATAGGAATATACAAATTACACTGTGGTGATTCTTAAAGAAATAAATATTATTTTATATTATACACGTCACAAATGCCTTTTATAAACATAAACATAAATACAATTAACATACAGTGTTCTATTACAAAATTATGAAATAATATAGTAACAGTATATCTATACGTATTACACAGTTTTTATATAAATGTTCTGTATAAAAAAATTTAGATTTTAATACTTAACATACTTTGGTAGAAAAATAATAAAAATAAAGATAACGCGGTATATTTGAAATAGCAAAAATCATAAATCATTGATTTGTTGGTATTGTTGCAATGTACATTGAATGCCCTAGGAATAATACTAACTGTCTCCTGATAAGAGATCAGGGGTTCTCAACCGTTTTGAAAATAAAATATAAAAAGAAACAAAATAATATACCTTTTTAAAAAATTTAATATAATTTTTTTTAAAACTTTTAATATATTTAATAATTAAAAAAAAAAAAACAAATATCTTGTAGTACGTTTATAAATATATTTGATATGTTCTTATTTATACATTTATTTTTATTTTTTTATAAATGAACATAAATACTTAAACATCAGTCAAAATCCTAAACTATTTCTTTAATAGCAAGTTTAAACTTTATTTGGCTGATGTGAAAAATGTCAATACAACTGATCTGGTTCCCTAGACTGTGCAATCTTGAAATGGTGACTGTATATAGTCAGTATATTTATAAGAATATTACGCATGTGCGTAAAAATATATCCATCTTTTTCAATAATCGCGACAGACATAATTATGATACTAAAAGTAAAGACAAATTATAATCCCGAAATTAAAGCTAAGTAAGGTAAGCTCATCGTTTGTGGGGCACTGAGTACGCTCGTACAATAGAATACCCGACAATATTTTGATTTATTTTATAGTTTTATAAAAAGGCCTATTAAAGACTAAATGAGTACATGGAAGACAGCAGTACCTGGAACTAAAAATACATTTTTATTTGTGTCAATTTATTTGATTATTTTTAGAATCTGTATATAGTTATTGAAACTTGACAATCTCTTTCTGTTGTTTTGTTTATTCATATATAATGACTTTTAATAAGCGTGTAAATTATAACTTGTTTGAAGACAAATTTAAAACTTACAAATACGAATAATTATGTCCAAAGGAAAGTGTGTCTGTGATATGTAGGATACTAGACACATAAGGCCCATATAAATAGTATTAAGAAAGACAGTTTGGTAAATTAAAAATTGGGAACGAATGAAATATAGATGATAGAGCGATGGCAGATTTATTTATTTTAAAGGGCAATAATAATTTAAGAGTGGTAAAAGATTTAGTTGACATGATTATATAAACCAAAAAACAAAAAACGTTAAACAGGGAACGTTCACAGGATACGCTGCGGTCGTTGTACCAATAAAGTACCCTATGAGCTATTAGGTGTGGATAGTGAAATAATGATTTGGCAAAAGTGAATGAAAAAGAAGGTTCAGAATAGTTTAGGAAGAATAAGCTAATCAGATCAATAAAAAGAAAATAGAAAATTATTTGAGGTACAAAATTATCACTGGAAAAATAGTAGTTACATCACTGTATTCTCTTAGTATATGGGATTCAGTGCTAAACAAGTCACTGCGATCTTAGTGGATCTATTGTGATGGGTCTCCGTAAATTGATTTTCTCTCTCCAAGCCTAGGTTTTTAAAGAACCGGGTCTAAGATAAAGTCATTAAAGTATGCATCTGTTGGGTAGTGGGCGAGTGCTCTTACATTCTCAGGTTCAAAAAAAGTCCATCGAAGATGTGGCGCTTCTTTTGTGATATAAAAAATTACATTCACCAATTGCAAAGCTGTTTCATTGCTTGCACTGCAGAAGCTATTTCAAGAAGTTTCAAAAAGATAGATTCAATAAAGGTGTTTATTGAATCTGCAGTGCTCTGTAAAGGTTTTAGTGACAACCCGCTCACTCGGTTTGAGTTAAGTTTCATTACATACAATACAATAATAGATATACATCATGGCAAAGGTGAATGAAAACGTCGACGAAAGAGAAGAACAAAAACTTGCATGATCAGATAGAGTCTAAGAGTAGAACATCATTTTTGGTCGAAATTTTATCGTTATGTCACCAGTAAACCAGGAGTCAGAGAAAACAGAAAATATTTTGAATCTTTGCAAATAACAATGTATCATGAGCATAACAATACATATACTATATCCAAGGCATGTGAATATTGTCATATATCACTCTCATCTAAAGCCCCCGGAGAATACAGCCTTAACATTATGAGCTCAGAGAATTACTTTGTCTGAAAGGGTGAACTATTGTTCTCTTGTATTACACACTCCTACTGTGCGGAAATGATTACAAACTTATCTTGTTTGTGTTATGAACGTAATAAATACTTACAAGGAGATACTTAAAAGGTACTCTTCTTAATAATCTGCGAACTGATCACATGCTTACCTAAGCGCATTGAAAAATTTGGAGGTAGAAATTATAGATTTACAAGCAAAAATGAAAACAATCGACGGACGAATAAATCGTTATTTTTGGGGCACAAAGAGGTAAAAAAATAACATTATTTAAAGTCTAGAGTTCGATATCCAATTGGGTACAAGTTAGAAATCGTAAGTGTTTCCTCTATTTTATACGCTTCATAGATTTTCCCATTTGATTTTTCAAAAAACAAATTGCTGTAATTTATACCATTTTTGTATTATAATTAAATCAGGTAATCCTGAACAGATTTCATGAATGACGCCTGGAATACGGTTATGAACGTGTATTATTTGTTTACAGGTGATATTAATTAAAAATGAAAAACACGGTTTTCAACACAACATATATGGTGCACAAGTAAAATATACAGTACATAATATTTATCAACACAGAAACTTTGGTTAGTATTTCAAATTCCGCACGTAGACGTTTAAAAATGAAATTCGGTAGATCAAAGATAAAGTTTTTTTTAGTCCAGGCGAATTTATCCCCGCCTGATTTCCATTTTCAATGTTTTTACGTGACATCAGCCATGGAGTCAAAAGCACTCGTCCAGTGATCTGGTTCTAAATTAATCGCAGCACTGTATTCTTTATCTGCCTGGACACATAATATATGCCTAATTCATCCTAATAACTTTTAAATATAAAGATGCAATATTTGAGTTTTTTCCTTTCCTCTCCCTGTTTCCTTTTCTCTTAACCAAGACAGTTCAGTCAATTATATATATATTTTTTATTATGTATTTATAATAACGTAAATTAATTAATAAAAGAACGGACGCAGAAAACTCCGGTGACAACTGTCACCAAGCGGAGGCGATACGGTTGGCTTGGGCATGTGCTGCGGATGCCTCTTAAAAGCCTTAACCACGCTTGCCTACTTTATAAGGCATCAGGTTCTCGACGTCCTGGACGTCCACTGCTGACTGTTCGTCGGCAGTTCGTGTCAGAACTATGGGACGCGAACCTGACTTGGGAGGATGCACAGGAGCTGGCAGCTCACAGCGATGCTTGGAGGATCTTTGTGGACACCATATGCTGCAACTAGGGAGCGGACATGGAATAACGAAATTGTATTATAACTAAAATATTTTAATGGATCTACAATATGTTCATATATTACTGATTTTCTCATATTGAACAGTTTGGGTAGGTAGAAAAAAATTGCCTTTAGGCAATATGCCCGCCCTTATCCCCGTTTCAATGAATATATAATTTCATATATTTAGGCAAAACATTTATAACTATATCCAGCTTCAAGAACCGATAATTCTTAGATTTTTTGAATGATAATTGTTTTTTTTAATGAATTTTCTTATTTGTCAATTGTTTATAACCTCTGTACATGTATGCCTTTTGTAGGTTACTAAATCTCGTAGTTATTAACAATAATTAAAAATAAAGAAAACAGAATCACGACACGCATGTAATCATTCAGTTTAGAAGGAGATACTCGTATACTCGTACGTATACAATATAAACATATTATAAAACAATAATTATTTTAATTTTATATTGCTTTTAATTTATTTTCAATCCCATTTCGTTTTCATTTGTACTTCTATTATGGGATACTTCTTTCATTTACATACTCCAGGCTAGAGGCTTAAAGGATAGATTGCAGTTGGGAATTAATGGACCATAGAATTGAATATCTCCAGCCATGTAGGTTCTCGTAATAAATTACAGGAAAACGAAGTTACGCTGATAGTCAATTTAAACCCAGATTATAAAAGTACCATTTTTAGTGTGAAATACAATCGCTGCAAGAAAAATGCAATTTGGTTTTGGATTACTAAAACGCTTTCAAGAATATAAACTCTTTATTATATTGCAATAAATGGTGAAAGTTTTATGGATATGCTCAATTATAATATGTATAAATTTAATACTTTTTGATTCATATCATTAGTTGTACTGCTTTACACACCTATAGATTTCGTAGACAGGATAGTCTCAGCTTAAAACTGAATTTATATACTTAAATACGTAATACAAATTTATACGTATGTATAATAATAAAAAATGTATTTTTAAAAATTTACTTATTTATTTACTTATTACAATGGTAATTCCACATTATACTATTTTCATAAAATATTGGGTGTTAACAAGCTGCGTCAAAAAAAAAAAAGAAAAGTTGATACGTCATACTAAATAAATTTTTCTGATTTACAAGATATTGTGTTTGCTTTTACATTACACATTTTATTTTATTTGATAACAAGCCTTTGAGAAGACGAATGTGAGCATTTTAATGACCATGGGAATAAAGCGTCTCGCGATATTTGTGTAGTGTACGGTTTAATTATTTAAATCGTATTAGCAATAGATCCGATAGTGTACTGTATTTATATGTAAATATAAAATCACTGGTACAGTTTAACGTAGGTTTGAGGTCTTGGATTAGCAGGGAAGGAACAGATTGACACCTTTAAAAAATAAAAAATAAATAAAATAAAATGCATACTGCAAATAAATCCGGTTTTCATAATATCAGCATATGTTAATTTTGTTTTTCTGTTCTTTTTCTTTTCTTTTCTTTTCATGGTCATGTAATACCGTATTTATATGCTATAAGCTCAGACGCTGAAGTCTTTGTGAGCGTTTTTTCCAATTTATGTTGTAGCTTAATTTTAAGATGTATTTTTTTTAAATATATTTTTGTAAATAAAATTCCATGTAAATATATGTTTGGAAAAATAAACATTTTTTTTTTATTTTTAAATTGGTGCTATGAATTTTTGAATGATTTGTCGGTGTTAACGTAGGCGGTGTCCATGTTTTCTCAAATTGATAGAACAAGATGACACCGCAAAAAAATACAAAGAATTAGTCATTAATGTATTCTACTTCATTATTTTATGTATGTGTGCATGTATGTGTCTATATGCATTATATTTGTGAACGAAATACTCTATATTATTGTCACCCTTCTCAAACTAACTCTCTTTGTCACTCACCTATACCGCGTATTTACAGAATAGAAAATGAATGTACCTCTCATATCGACATTTTTAACTCGAGTCTCAGTGAATTCAAATCATCTCTTTATCAATATTTTATGATGTTCTATAGTAACGATTGACGATTAATTTGCTAAAGGTACTTATGCTAATCTGCTTTTAACTCATTCTATGTTCATAATATATCGACTTTTTTCAAACTTTTATATCAACAATATTTTGAATTTGTCCAAATTTTTGTAGACAAGGACTGGATTCAACTCCCCGGGGAACTTTTTATATTAACATATTACAACAGAGATAAAGAACATTGAAGAGAAGGTAATATAGAAGTCTAGGCATCTACAGGGCTTATGACCTGTCAATGGCTGGTTTAAGTGGCCACTTTACACACTGTGTAACATTCACCATTCTGCCCATATTTTTTATATATTTTTTTTTTTATTAAAAGAAATATTTGCGTTCTTATGATTTACCCAAAGATTTGATTTTGAGGGCCATTTTCAACGAGTTGTAAATAACTCACTATTAGAAAATGGAATCAAGTTGGGGTAGAGTGGGATTCGAACCACGGACCTTTGGTCCGTGAGTCCGAGACACTAGCCACGGGACCACAACCCGATCAATTTGAACATCTATTAATGTTTGTGAAGTTAAAGAGCTGAAACCTCTATTTATGCGGGTGAGATTCATCTAATTGAATTATATAAATAAAGGTTTCAGCTCTTTAACTCCACAAACATTAACAGATGAAAAAGTTGAAGGAATATAGATGTTCAAATATGGGCAGAATGGTGAATGTTACACAGTGTGTAAAGTGGCCACTTAAACCAGCCATTGACAGGTCATAAGCCCTGTAGATGCCTAGACTTCCATATTACCTTCTCTTCAATGTTCTTCATCTCTGTTGTAATATGTTAATATTTTATATGCTGACATACACATATATATTTTTCTTGTTTTTTTTTCTTCTTATATAGCCATATTTTAAAATTGTTTTTAATTTTTATATAACTGAACTTATAATATTGTTATATTTTTTATTGTAAAAGACACCTGTGCCATATAATAAATAAATAAATTATATGTATGTTTATGAATGGTTTATAAGTGTCGCCAGTACACCAATTACCTCCAATCGATTTTCTTTTGTTTATTTATTTGCATATTTTAGTAATTTTACGGACTGTGGCCATTTCAAACATAATACATTTTGCAATATTTTTGTCTGAGAGTCGCAGAATGAATTTTATTAAATATAAAATAATGAAATGAATCTCCTTACAAACGGCGGCATTATTCTTCGTAAAGTTATGCCTGATCACGACGATAATCCCTTAAATAATGAAAGCAAGGAAGGCCTACGTATTGAAATGCTATGGGCCTTACTCATAAACTTGGTATAATGAACTCCACAAACTCTGAATTCGGGCAAAGAAATTTCAGGTTTCTGGGCCCCAAAATATTCAATATGTTACCCAAACATTGCAAAATCCTGATCCGGATTCAATTTAATAAATTTGTACAAAATTTGTTTACTGGGTCGAGAAAAATCGGGAAATTTACTCAAAACATTCTTACATAATAAATGGTATAAATTAATATTTTATAGCTGTACAGTTAATTAACTACAAGGTAGAAATATTATTGTTTATTTTGCATTAACATGTCTGCCTTAAAACAGGTTGTACCTAATTAGGCAGAATAGACATGATCCAGAGAAATTTATTACCTAACTGCGTATGTAGTAGATAAAGATTATTATTAATGTCACGCCAGACATAATGTGAAAATACGAATGCAAAGCCATGCTTATTATAGTGGTGGAATAAGGTTTGGACTCCTATACTTATTCTACCACTATGCCTAGGCGTAACTTTATACCAAGTTCAAAAGTAAAGCTCTATCTATCTCTTTGTATTATTTGGAGATCTAAAGAGACTCCAAATAATACAAAACAAAGCTATGAGGATAATATTAAGATGTGGGAGACGAACAAATGTTAAGAAAATGATTCAACTTCTAGATATTATGACAATTGATCAAAGAATCAAATTCAATGTTGCCAATGAAATAAACAAAATTATTAAAGGAATAGTTCCGAGATATTTTCAAAATAAACTAAAAATAATGAGTTCTTTCATAACTATGCAACAAGAGGATCTAAAAATATATGACTGGAAAAGAAATCAAAAGCAATGTCCAAGAACTGCCTTATGTACAAGGGAATAAAACTATTTGAAGAAATGCCAGAAAGCAGAAAAAATTCAATTAATGTGAATATATTTAAAATTAAATGTAAAAAGTATATATGTGAAAAATATTAGGTAGTATATAGTTATAGTGTAAATAGTGAATATTATTAATGAAAATGTACATATGAAACAGTTAATATTATAAATTAGGATACTAAGTGTATATTAGTGATAAATAATGTTAGAATAGGTATAGATGTAAATATTGTGTTATAAATATATATTAGAGTATGTTACATAGAACTAAATAAATAAAAAAATAAATATGTAGGTACACGCGTGTAACGTGTCTTATAAATTTAATACGTCATTTTTTAAATTGAAATAAACGGCACTTAGTACCTTTTACATATTTGTTGCATATATAATAAAAGACATGCACGTAAATGGAATTATAAATAAAATATAGTATTTAAAACAAGTTAAGTTTAAAGAGTTTATAAATTAAGAAGTCGAACATAAATACATTTTAAATATTATATTGGCAGCTTTAAAAATATTGATAGAAAATAAAATATTTGGTCATAGAAATATTTTGAACCTGAAAATAAAACATAAAAAACTAAGAAAGCAATACAAAGAAATTTAAACAATTTTGAATAACACCATACGATAAAAAAATAAATGTGTTATTATTTAAAACTACTACTTAGGAATTTACATAAAAATACATACTGATATAAAAAAAAATGATAAAGAGAAGGTTACAACAACAACTGTGGATTACATTCCAAATAAGATAAAAATTTAATGTAACACGCAAAATATAAATATCTATTTTCGTGTGTGCAACTTTTTATCTGTGTACATAATATTATTATTACTAGGTATTCTGTAATCCAATTTTAATTGAACTAAAAATAATTCGGACTTAGAACGGTTTGGCAAGTATGTCGTCGCTTGCACCGGCGATGGTGGTGTAATGGTCAGCATAGTTGCCTTCCAAGCAGTTGATCCGGGTTCGATTCCCGGCCGTCGCACGAATATTTTTTTAAACTACTTTTTTTTGTGAATATAAAAAAAGCAAAAGATAAATTTATTCAGATATTTTTTCAACAAATTTGACTTTTTAACAAAATCGCAAAATGTTTACGTTATTTCTGTTGTGCTCATTTTCCTTTATTATGATGGTGTGTATGGAACTGATGGGTATATATATACATAAAAGTACTTATGTGTAAAAATCAAATCAAGTTAAGACGATTAGACCAACGCTTTAAATAAAAGAAACTTAGCACCAGAGTATGAAAGCAGTTGTAATTTATGCATTTTTTTGTCAAATAAAAATACATGTATACTAAGGGGACGGTAAAAGTAAAAGTGTATTTTAGTAATTGCATGTTGGTGTAGTGAATGTCCTGACGAAGAGACGGGGTCATCTCGAAGCCGGTAGACATGAAAAGTCGATAAGTGGTTATGAATTCATGTTTACTAACATTAACTTAAATGTTTGACCACAAAGTTAAAGCTTTGAACATACGTACAGTATTTTAAGTTTGTCCAAATGTTTGTAGACCAAGGCTGGATTTCTAAGGCAGGTGCAATCACCGCTGACTCATTTTTCTCCTTTAGTTTTGTCAGCACATCTTCGAGTACCGATGCCGACACATCGCGGTACCCTCAACACGGGGAAAAAAATTGCCAGCTGCCCCACAGCAGCGAGGATTGCAATACTAGCCTCCTGTATGGAAGCCTGTTGGTCATCAATCGGCCGAGTCTTCTCCTTTGTGCAAACCTTCACAATATTTGTTAGGTGATCTCTTACCTCCTCCAGCTCAGTACAGGTGCTCTCAATTCTTCCAATTACGAAAACTGTAGCGGTGAGCTTACACCCGGGAAAGCCAACGACTCTTCCAGAAGTCGTTTCTGGTGCGAATAATATTAATAAATAGACATGTTATTTCCTTACTAGTGAGCAGATAAAAGATACCTACATAGTTTACAGTGATACAATTAGCAACGACCTATACCTGTGAACTTGCCCTGACTCGGTAGAAAATCCGTGTTGAGTAGGAATCTCAGTTTTAGCGAATATTGTGTTGGCCTCATCAATAAACAAAACAAAAGACAGGCGCCGCCGCCGTGGCGCAGTTGGTTAGACGGCCAACTGTGAAACTGGCGTCGCGGGTTCGATTCCCGCCTTTTGCAAGAAAAGAATCCAAGAAAGATTTTTTTCTCTATGGATCTGGGTGTTGTGGTTTATTTTTCTTTTTCATTGCCTCCTTCTATATCCCCTCTATCCCACCTGCTGACGAGCCTATAAATAGAGGCTTGGCGGGTTAGTGCTTAAAAAATAAAATAAAATTGATACCCTCCCAACTTTTGCGAATAATATCTTTATGCAAGACAGAGATGCAAGGAAGGCAGATTTGAAGTGCCATCTTTTACGCGCTAGTAGCGTGGCCATTGAATTATGAATAGTCCAGAAACCGCATACGTGCATCAAACAGAAGGCGACTAAATTACTCTTAAAGGAGTAGTTTTAAGTTTTGACCCATTAGTTTCTTTGTAGACGTCGCTCAGTACGCAACTCCCGATTTGAATTGAACTATGCTGTGTTGAGTATTTTTAAAGTATCGAAATACTGCTGGGATCAAAAAGAAACAGGATGGGATCACATTTCATGTGGAAGTAGCAAATGTATTAATTATAAACTCTTTTTCCATCTGTCAGATTGTCAAAGAAAACAAAATGGACAGTTTGTAAGTGTTGCCAGGGTAGTCAAATTTTTTACGCTACTTTTCTCATTAAATATTTTTTAGCATGACATGAAAATATTCGCTTTAGGTAAAATAAAATTTGTTACATTTTTTTAAGTTCAAAGTTCATTACTTTAATTAGTCTTTTTCAACGACCCTTTACTTATCTACTCTGTTGTGTCAATCAATTTTTTCGCGTGTACAATGCAATTTTAGAGAACTTAAAAAAAATACATAATTATCTTATATTTCTGTTATTTATTTTTATTTGGGAAAAAAACAACAGTTTTAACATACTTTGGATACAGAAAATAAGTATATATATAAACGAAAAATTGTTAAAACAGTCAATATAAATTTTCCACAGTGGTGTAAGCTATTGATTAAGTACACTATCGGTATAAAAAAAAACAATTTAACAATAAAGAAATGTTAGGCACTCAGGAGTTGCAAATAAAATAAAAATACATATATTTTTATACAGTTATAAAAATAAAGTAAATAGAAACAAGATAAATTTAAATTTAAAGAATAAGGAAAGAAAAAATCTACATAAAATAATGTAAAAGGAACAAAATATAATAATGAACATACGAGTACATACATAATTACTGACATCGTAAAACTAAACGGGTGTACTGTCTATAACAGTGTTTCCCGCATACGCCCCACCGGTGGGACATAACGCCTCAGAGGTGGGGCACCACACTTCAGGAATGAGACACGTCGGCATTCCACATATAAAGGGGAATACTCAACAGTCATACAAAGAATTGCCTGAGATGTACGAAATTGAAACATACGCTAAACTGTACTTAAAATAGAATGAAACCCGTTACAATTTCAATAATTATCTAAAAACACAGAAACTGCAGGATGTAGCCGTAGATGTTGTATTGGTACCGGGCCCAAGCTGTATAATCGTATTGTGATATTTTAATAGTACATTGTTATAGTTATGTCAATACGCGGAAGACGTGTCTATAAAGGGCACCATACACGTATTTATTTTATTCAAATTAATTACATTTTCAATTTGTGTTTTGTAATATTTTCAGTTTTAATATATGCATTAGAATAGGTTTTATTTAATTTCATTAGGGGTTCATATGTTAACAAACATATTACAAGATGATTTGAAAATTTACCTGCTGTTTAATAAAAAAAAGATGCCGGTGGGGCATCTGACTTTTGAAAAGACTAAGGTAAGGCATAGCATAAAAAAGGCTGGGAAACACTGGTCTATAAGGAATCTTTTATATTTCATATAGGAGAGATGAAAAATGTCTGCGTGACCGGAGAGAACAGTATTATAATGACATGCTCTAAAGAAAACGTCGTTTTTTCTTGAGTTAGTCCTATTTAGTTAGTTTTAGTTATGATTTCATTTTTCGCAATCTGGCAACATTACGTGGTGACTTCAAGCATGCGCGTTGCGTAAGTGGGGCAGAGTGGGGGGATTTTCGGACGCAGTCCGATGTATTTAAATATGATTCTACGCCCCCTTCTGGACTATTCTTAATTCTATGAGCGTGGCTATTTATTTATTAGTCTTTGATTTTCACTCTGTCTGAAAGTTCGTGACCCTCGTTAATACGAAATCGCTTTGTTTAAATTTAATGTCCCCGAGGAATTCGTTAATTTGAATCGGGGACACATAACACGGGCAACTTGGGACAATAAAGCATATAATTTGGCCTTAACTACTCGGTTAAGATGATGCGAAGTTTTCTAATTAACTCGGGTCTTGAGGACGCTTAAACGTTGTGGAAGTATAGACCAGGGGCGAACCATGTATAGAAGCGATTATGCGCAGCTTACCATTATATTTGACTGACCATAATAATGTTGTACTGTAACTTTATTTACAGAAAAATCAATAAATAATTACTATTTATTTTAAATCATATCCATCGTTTGTATTTTTATCAAAATATAAATATAAATATAAATAAAGCGCGCCCAGCGCCTGCGGTGAACCAAGAAACTAGCCGATTATTACAGCTTATTTTTTCTTATTAGTTAACTATGTTTTGAATGCCTTACCCCCAGTGCGGGTATTTTCTCCTAGATAAAACTTGCAGATTACACAAATTATTTGAATTCTTGATTTGAAACACAGTATTTCAAACATTGTTTCATAAGAACTTTTTTCTTTGAGATGGTTCTTTTGACATAAGACCATAATTACTTTCATGCGTCATATTGCAGGACATATAGCGCTCTACGCGGCCGTTTTTAGCACTATTAATTACTAGAACAATGCGGCCAGTTGACATTTCAATTGAATACCTTATATCGACTGATTTCATAGTGGTATTTTTTATTTATTTTTTAATGAATTATGTGTTAAAGTAATGGATAATATATCTATACAATATAATATATCACGAAATTACATCGTTTGAGTTAATTTAATGGATGAGAGTTGTTGTATCACACAGAACCACAGAAAAATATCAATTTATAGTATATATTACTTACATTATATTATGTACCTCTTATGTAGGTACAAATAAATGATATTTTTTTATAGCTTACCTGTAAATAAAATCACCATTCGCCACTGCTTCAGACGTCTACAATTTAATGCGTTTAAGACGTAACTTTATAATTTCTACAGGTACGTCTAATGAATGAATTCGAGGTGTAATTGTTTTTACAAGTTGATTTATAAAAAAGGGAATTTAATTTGGTATAGCGAAGAGGACAACGGAAACCAATATTTTGTAAAAGATACGGCGAATCAACCATATTATTTAGAGTTTAAAAAATAAAAAAATCACATGTATAGCGCCTTTATTGTTGTGATTTTATACTAAAATTAATCGAAAATGCGCCGTAATCATTTTAAATGTTACCAAAACGATATTCCAGACTCCTTATAAATTTATTTTGAATGTTTTCGATTAAGCAAAGGAATATAATATATTGAGTTCTAACATAATGTGGCTGAGGTTCTCTAGCTTGCGCCGTCTAACAATCTTTAATAGCTATCGTCTTTGACCGACCATTTCTTCAACTGCCGTGTTGGTTATTTTTCTAGACCAAGGTATTTTTAATATGCCCCTGTAGAATGTAAACCCATATCTTGAACGCTTTGATCTTATTAATTGCAGACACTTTGTATTCCCACGTTTCACACCCGTATTGACCAAATATAACACTTAGATTTTTTAGACGTATATTTATGTCAAAGTGTTTATTTGACAAATAGACAAACGGAGTTTCTGGCCATTTGAATCCGGATTACGATATTCTCATTTGATTATTATGATAGGCCAACTCCTAAGATATTTATTATGGTTTACTGTTGCTTTAATTTTCCCACTTAGAGTTTAATTGATTGGGTCTGAATTCTAGATTATCATTATTATTTTAGTTTTTTTACTTCCTATTTTTGTTTTTAAATAAATATTTGCGTTATAATGATTTACCTAAATATTTAATTAGGAGGGCTATTATCAGCGAGTTGTAATTAACTCACTATTAGAAAATTCTAATCAAGTTGGGGTAGAGTAGAGTTGAACCAAATCACTTATAACAAATTTAAATATGAATAACTCTCTAGGGAAGAAATCCAGCTAGTTTGCAGGCATTTGGACATACTCAAAACATTGTTGAATTAACTACCTGGTAAAAGAAGAAGTCTAAAAATTGGAAAATTGTTTTCAGACGTTGCCTAGTAGGTGATTTGGTACAGCCGAATGAATATCTCCCACATGATAAAGGTTTCAACTCCTTTACTTCACAAAACTCAACAGATGGAAGAGTTGAGGAAATGTGGTGGTTTAAACATGGGCATAATAATAAATGGTACGCAGTGTGTAATGTGGCCATTTAAACCAGCTAATGACAGGTCATAAGCCCTGTAAATGCCTGGACTTCCGTGTTCCCTTCTCAAAAAAATTTTCTTTCTCTGTTGCAACATATGAATACTCTAGGGAGGAAATCCAAGCAGTCTGCAAACATTCGGACATACTCAAACATTGTTGTACTACTAATGCTGTATTGCGTTAGGCTCTATAGTTAAGCTGATAAGCTCATAGTTATTACAGGAATTTATAATGTCCAATGTTATACAATAATACTTATTAGGTTTTAAAAAAAATTGAATTAAAAATATTAAAACCGGTAAAAAGCCTTGGTTTAATCGCAAACTGAGTTATAATTTAAATCAAATCTCACAAGCCATTTTGATTAATTGCTGATAAAAAGCATAAAATGTTTATTAAGCGTTCTGAAAGTATATTTTTTGCAAGCAGTTAGTCGATTGGCCTTTTATATTTGAAAAAATATTCATTTTCTGGGCAAAGAATAAATATTGGGGTCTTATTGGAATGCAAATGATGCCATAAAAAACTAGAGCAAATCTGCAAATAGAAAACTCGAGGGAAATGTTTAATTTTCCATTTGCAGAATTCGAGATTATTTTCTATTCGAGAATCTTTTGTGCAACGAATATTCAATTTCCAATAAACGTCTTTACAATTTTTTTAGAATGTTAATGGTAATTACCACTGTAATTACAGAATATTAAAAATGCAGGTATTGAGTATCGTTGCTTACCTATCTTTTACAGAATAAGAACGGAATGAAGATATTCTACATTTTTCAACAAAGTTGGATATCTTGTATTAAAAGATAATATATATCTAGGTATCAGGTGCATGCGGTGGGGTTTTTGATTAGGGAAGCAATTAACATATAAGTAAATGGTACATAATAATATACACTGCCCTTAAGAAATTAAAGAAAAACTAAATACTTTATACGTTTGATTAGAAACAGAAACAATAATTTTACATATCTAGTAATAAATTGTAATAACAAATTAACTAAGTTCACTACAATATATACTATAATAAGTTACTGCGAAGTATTTTTGAGAAGGGAATATGGAATTCCAGGCATTTACAGGGCTTATGACCTGTCATTGGCTAGTTTAAGTGGCAACTTTACACACTGTGTAAGGTTCACCATTCTGCCCATGTTTGAACATCCAAAATATTTTCGCTCTCTGTTGAAATAAATTTAAATATGAACAACTCCCCAGGGAAGAAATCAAGCCAGTCTGCAAGCATTTGGACATACTCAAACATTATTGAATTACTACCTGGTAAAAGAAGAAGTATAAAAATTGGAAAATTGTTTTCAGGCGTTGCCTAGTTGGTGATTTGGTTCAGCCGGATGAATCTCACTTACGTGATAAAGGTTTCAGCTCTTTTAATTCACAAAAGTCAACAGATGGAAGAGTTGAGGAAATGTGAATGTTCAAACATGGGCAGAATGGTGAATGTTACACAGTGTGTAAAATGGCCACTTAAACCAGCCAATGACAGGTCATAAGCCGTGTTATTGCCTAGACTTCCTTATTCCCTTCTCAAAAATGTTTTCCTTTTCTGTTGAAATAAATTTAAACACTTAAGTAGAAGTATTTCGTGACATTATATTTTATTTGAATAAAATGCAGTGAAACCAAAATATATATTATTTTGTTAAAAAACATGACTTTTCAATGAAAAATGGAAAATATGGAAAATAATGTATTGGTATGTTACGATTGCTTCTGTTGCCCAGTGAGAATTTAAGTCTGCGCCTGCGCCCGGACTGCGCGTTCAGTACGGCGCTGGAACGGAATTTCGAATATGCTTCCATCGCGATCGTTCTTTAAATCGAGAGTTAAGTCTAACTGTGTATAACATTAAACTATGTAATTGTACTGTATGTTTTCTCAATAAAAGAAAATAAAATTATAATAAAAAAATAGCAAAATAAATCAAAACCCTCCTGGTTACGGGAATTTTTTTTTCAAGATTTTTACGAGAATCTATCCATCAAGTGGAAAATACTCCTCCGGGTTACGTGTATATTTCACACAGAGAACTGTTATTATCATTCCGTCCGGACACGAACGTAATATTAAACTGTTGATCCAAACGCAAAATTATTTATTTTGTAAATTTATTTATTTATTCATATGTTTCTCTAACAAACTATAATTAATAATAAAAATAATGTGTTCTCACTGGGGTTACCCGTGCCGAGGACATTTAAAAATATACTTTTTTGAAATGTTTTTACATTGGAGAATAAACAAAGAAGACTTACTAAATAAACAGAGGTTATTAACAAAATATTTACAGTTTTAAAAACAAGGTAAATATGTATACCTATATTATTTATATTACAAAACGTACATTGAAAATAACAAAAACCTAACGTAAGCTATACACTTGTGGAGCGGTTGTTTCAATATTGGTTTGAGCGAATAAGACCATTTACTTTCTTCTACCTAGCTCCACTAAACATTTTCTCGTTACTAATTGTTTTACTAGATAGTGGAAGTAAGTTATAGATTTTAATTTAATAATACTCAAAATCCCTTTGTCCGAATGTGGTATTAGTTTGTATTCGTTTAAGTTATCTTTGTGTTGAGGATCTAGTGGTTATATTATTTGTTTGTGATGTATTGTAGGGATTATGTCTTTCATTTGAGTAAAAGTAGTTTTTGAATCTATAAATTAGTATTGTTTTAGCGTATAATTGTTTTGGTCTGTATCGGGACTCTGAGTATCATTTTAATTATGGATTTTTGTGCAACAAATACACTATTTAAAACTGTGTCACTTGCACAACCCTAACCGATTATACCGTACTCCAAAATTGATTGACACAATGCAAAATAAACTTTTAAGAGTTCCTGTACATTAATTATATTTCGAATTGTTTTGAATATATACGTTAGTCTTTTAAGTTTGTTGGTAATATTTTCAATCTGCCGTTTCCATTTTAAATTTATGTCTATAATAACTCCTAAGTATTTGACATTGTCTGTCCTATCCAATATTGGGCAATGAGGAATTCCAATGCTTTATAAAAAAAAAATCTATTAGTGTACTATTCAAATAAGCAAAAAAAAAAATTTTTTTTGTGCGTTATTTACAAAGATATGATTTTTTAAAGTTACATTTATCAAATACCGCGCCAAATGACTGTAATCAGTGTGTCACTTTTCAGTAGTGACGTCATAAAACGGTTGGCGTTCTTACTTTCACTGACCTGGCGAGAATCTATGGAATATTGCTTTGATTACTTCATTTAGTTGATCGTAATTTGCTCATTTCTATGTTACGTTTCGATTTATAAAAACACTAGAAAGTTGACATAATCTCTGGTTGAAATGTCAAATTATACAAATTATACAATTTTTTTTCTATGGTCAAAACGTTCCTTACAAGGTGCGGGGGCTTTAAAGTGAAAACCGGAAATACTTCTCGTAGATATAAGGAGTGACGTCATTATTCACGATTATAAAATGAATACTATTTTTAACATTTTTTATTTATTTTTGCGTGCGTTTTTGAGATATTTCATCCTACTCCAAATTTTTTAAATATTCACGTGTACACGAAAACATTTTAAAAATTAAATTCCGGGTTGGGCTGGAATTCCTCATTACAATGAGCACTTTGAAGACAATTATTATTATGTATTTTGATGTTAAGATGAGCAGTTCGATGTTAAGATGAGCATTTTGTGAATTTATTAAGCACGTATATGCAGCTTTATGGGGTAAATAACGGCAGAATTTTTTAACACAGTAATTTTATCACGCAATAAAAATGGAAACAGGTATAAATCGTATCTTGAATGGTCTCAGATTCCCACAGGTGAAAAAATGTACACATTTTGCATGTTGGTAATTTATGTTAAGGTGCTTATTCAAGTTGAGCTCCACGGAAGAAGAAAATTTCACTTGGTAAGAAGATAAACTGACTGGAAAATGGCACGCTTCCTGATTGAAGTGCCATCACATAGCACTATGGCTCTCAAACATTATTTATTTAAAACACAGAACATTGTTTTACGATCTAATTTTACTTGGCGCTTATTTTAATATATTTTTTCAGCGGCTTATATCTTTAACAAAGTATAAAAAATATAATAATAAAAAAGACAAAACAACAGAACGTAAAAACAATTTTTTTGAAGTGATAAAAAAATGTATTCCTTAAAAATTAAAAAAAAAACCCTTTTTTTTTTTTATACTTATTTTCATTTATTACATAGAACCTTAAATTTTCAAAATACGCATTGCTGTAAGTGATGTCCCATTTCAGTTGTAATCAGTTTCTTTTCATATTCCCAACTGTGTCACCATTATTCAAAATCTGCTATTTATCAAATTTTCCAAGAGATACTTTTGATTTTATGCCCCAACATCCAGAATTGGAGTTCTTTGGGATAGATCTTCCGGCATTTCGTAAACAGTGTGGGAAGAAAATGTATTGGCATGGGTTAGCTCAAAGTCTTATATGTTGATCGTGTTTTTTAAAATAGTGAACATTCATATTTCTTCAATTCTTCCATTTGATGATTTGAGTGAAGTTAAAGAGCTGAAACCTTTATTGTTGTGAAGAAATTCATCTGACTGAATTATTTCACATACTAGGCAACGCTTTGTCTACAAACATTTGGACAAACTCAAATATTTTAATTACTCTTATCTTTTACTCGATCTTTATTATGACTCAAATTAATTTAATTTAGCTACACACTTATTTTATATAATTTATAAAAGATGGTGGAGTTCTATAATTGGGGATAAAGAATGATACCAATGCTTACCTACAAATCTTATATATTTTATGTATCCTTGTTTTTTTAAACTTCCAAATAAAATAAAATAATAAAAAAAACGTTTCCTGCATCCATTGGTGCCTGGGGCAGTATCCTGTACCTCATTTGGTGAGGATATTATGAGTACATAATTATTATTTTCTTATAATCTAATTCACAAACTAATTGCTACTATTTCAAAAGTACCTATTCCAGATAGTTGTCTTGTGTGAACCATACAGATTAAATCATGAGCCGCGCGATTTATAGCTCTGTTATTTATTATGAACATTTGGTATAACTGTGTTCTGTTTATTTTTCAGTTATAAGTAAGTACTAGTAAAACATAGTTTAAAAGTCCCTTTGCGTGCTCAGGTGGTCTATCGTGAACGCAACATCATAATAAGTACCTAAAACACTTTGTATCAGAAAATATTGCTTCAATTTGTGGTTTCGAACATTCTCCTTGAGACACTTCTATTAATTTAACAAAATACCTTTTGATAACTATCTCCAAACATGATATAAACAGTGACAGATAGTTCTACGTCATGTTTTATATATTTTTTATATGTTTTTTAGAATACAAACAGATGCACAGGTTAAGTGATTATAGGTTGAGACTATAAAATATAAAAGTATCTATAAAAGTAGAAAGGCCTTCAATCCAATACAATGTGTTCACTCAATTGTAATAAAATAAAGCAACAATTGTTTAAATTATACAAAAAATAAACGATAAATAATTGAAACAATGTTATTCGGATAAATTAAACTAAAAAATACGAACAAAACAAGCAGGAAAAAAATCGAAATTGATGAGTGGTAAAGGATGAATGAAGGAAAGTAGAAGTGGGAAATTGCATGATAAATGAGAAATAAAGATCAAAAAAAGACAAAACGTTTATTCTGTTATTTTGAATCAAGCTTGTTAGTTCTCTTCTGTACCTTTTATAAGGAGTGTTAAATATATCCACTATTAGGCCTTCCTTATTAGATTTCCTTATACCAGGTTTATATTAAGAAATAACTATACCCGGTTTACCTATTTATAACCGATATAAAAAAGCCTACTTATGAAAACATTTATTACCCAAAATTACCATTCACAGGTTATTTCATGCTTATTTTTTTTAAACAGTCAACACTGATATGTGCGCGTGCGCAGTAACTTTTATAACAACACAAACAAACGTCAAAGTCAAATCGAGAATTCTGTCAGTTTAATCGAGAACATGGAGAAAACAAAATTAGGAAAAAGAGGAGAAGTAAAAATGAATTTTTTGTTTATTCGTGTTTCTTTTTTTATCACAATTAATCAAAACACATACAAACATATAACATTTTAGATATTATTTAAGATGATAATTTTAAATCACTTGAATCGCATCGAGAAGGTCGCAGGAGTTTGAAATTGTTTAAAATTGAAGAAAAAAATGAATAACCATCCATTTTGATTACCGAAAAATATGAATTTAGACAGATCACGTGCTTATTCCAGCGTTATACCACATAATGTGCAGGTATAAGTTTCTATGGTCGCTATCCCAGATTTAAACCGAGTTTAACTCTATGCGAGGTTTATAAGTAATACTTTTTGCTATACCATCATTATTCTACCACTATTTTCAAGCTTTACTTTATGCCCGATTTATAAGTAAGGCCCATAGACTATTAAAATTATTGTTTAATGTTTCACAATGTGAGTGTTAATGAATCAAGATTATGAAATTTTAAAGGAGCCTTTTAGATTTGGAAAATGCAAATGAAATTTGTATTCAGGAATTTTTCCAACACTCTCAATTCTATTAATATTCAATTTATGAACAGGAACAATAATATTTATTTCATTTAAATAATTTATTGACAATTCTTGATGGAATTCCATTATAATGATGTAATAACTTATATTTCCATATACGTTATTAATTTAAAAAATACTTGGTACACTTCCACTTATTTATTTTGACCAATTAGCGCTTTCACCCTCTAATGGGCATCTTCAGACTGGTGAATATTATACAGTGTAAGGGTAATTTATATAAAACTGAATATTATCTTAAGTGTAGGTACATTTAAAAAAAAAATAAGTTGAAAAAAATACAATACGCAATATTGCAATGGAACAGAGTGAGACAAAATTATTGAAACATGTGTTGGCGGCGGTGTACTTTAAGAAAATATTCTATTATTTGAAATATATTTAATGTTTTATTACAATGTACAGGGTCTAACTAAGGGGACTAATAAGGGTGAGTTTTTAAATTCTATCTGCTGATTTATTAAAATTCTATCACTATTATTTTTTATCCAATTTATTTCTAAAATTTCTAATCTATCTAACTTTTAAGCTTTATGTCCTACATGTACAATTTTTATATTTTTTGTTTCATCAAAAGTATGTTTAAATTCATTTAAATGTGATATTCACCAGTCTGAAGATGCCCATTAGAGGGTGAAAGCGCTAATTGGTCAAAATAAATAAGTGGAAGTGTACCAAGTATTTTTAAAATTAATAACTTATATGGAAATATAAGTTATTACATCATTACAATAATATTTATGTAAGACGTACATTATTTACGTATTTTATAGCGTATAAAACAATATTGAGATGGGCTATTTCACATGTATCGTGCCAATCCATTCGGCCCGGTAAAATGAGGTTGGCTGGATATTTATTTATTATTGTCTTTTTTCCTTTTACTTCTTTGGTTTCTACTCGCAGGTGAGAATTAAAAAATACGAGTGGAGATTAGTCGACCTTGTGGTGAAACTACCTCGAATTTCTAAATCTTAACCGTGAGATGGTGCGTACTGTCGCTGTTGTCTTTACATTGACTTTTTTTGACTTGGAGAACTCTGTCAGCCACGATATTTAATTAATTAATAATAAATGCCATAGTAAAGTATCTAAAAAAATAAATAAATAAAGTAGAAGACGGGAAAAGCGTGCAATTAATTTAAATACATTTGAGTGTGAGAATAACATAATTATAATATATTATTAGGAGGAGGAACTCCCTGGAGAACTGACCACACAGATCAATAGCAAGGAAGGAGAAGAAGAACAATGTCGGGATTTAAAAAAAAAAATTGAAACCAACACAGTCATAGTAATAAACAATACATAAATAATAACAACAAATAACAAGACCAATTATGGGTTTCATATAGGAACAAAAATATAAAAAAACAAAACGTACAGTTCGCTAGGGGAAAAGAAGTGGAATGGGACAATAGGGAAGGAAGAGAAGAAGAAGAAATAGTAAGTAAATATAAAACAAAGAAAAAAGAAACAAAAATGGATGTAAATGTACAGATACAACATACATACATATACATACACACACATACATATATATACATATTTGGATAATTTATAAAGCGCCATTTTTGTGAAAATCACCTCAAGGGCGCTGTACAACAAATAAATATCCCAGCACGTCTTGCAGCTACAGAGCGCATGGACATTAAGTAATCTAGCCCCTATTTACATTTTTATTTTATGTGACAATGAAGTTTATAGACATATATATACAAATATACACAGACATACATACGCACACATACATACATGTACACACATGAACATGCACATATATATACACATACATACACACATGAACATATATGCATACACTGATGCACATACTTTTGCGTACATATATATAATTAATAATAAAATAGTGAACACTAGTACAAGTTAACAAGTAAAACGATAAAAAATTGTAACTTAAAATTTTGCTCTGATGACGTCTCTATCGCAATTTTGATATATTTTTTAAAACAATTTTTTTTTCGTTAAAAAGATCCATGGCACTAAATTTTTTATCTTATGACGCGCATACTCGATAAATGGATTCATTTTTACCCAAATTCGATTGTTGAAGAGATGTTGAAAATAGATGATGGAGTCTACTATTAAACCTAGGTATTCTAAATTTTATTAGTGATAATTGCTCAGCAGAATCAATTTCGTTATTTAGGATTTTATATAAATACACCTGCTCTTGAACAATTTTTCGATCTTTAAGAGAACTAACTCCAAGGTGTTTTTCTGCATCTACATTATTAGGAAAATTATTATTTGTTTTGTAATTTAAATAATTATACGCGCTGACCGTTTGACCACGAGACGGATAAAATTACTCTTTGTACATAATTGCCAATAACATGTTAATATTAAATAATATATGTTAGGATATTTTATTGCATTTTTCAATAGCTAGCATGCTATTACATCTACGTAGTTACGAGAAATTTGTATTAAGAAAATATTATGTACCCTCGTGTTAGTATTTCACAGCATAAAAGACTTTTAGCCATCTCTTTTTGAACGTTTTCTTACAACTCTTGCCATAACTGCGTGGAAGGCGGCCATTCTAAGTTATTGCCCAGAATTTAATATTTAATACTTTATTTGCGAGTTGTGTAAGTACTGAAACACTTTAAAATGTTCGTATTTTTAAGTTATCACTACGAAATTACACTTAAAATGGGGTATTAATCAATTTAGACATATGCCCATTTTACATATTGTATAACCTACATTTATTGTCACAATAACAATAATAAGACGGTTAAGTGAGTAATGAGTCTAGTTTTGCATAGATGGAAGAGTAGAACTGTCTAAGTATGAAAATATTGACATTATGTACCTTAGTTTATTGGTTTTCAATTGAGTCATTATTATTTACCAATATTAAACATGAAAATAAATGTGTTCGCACTCGGGTAACTCGTGCCGAGAACACTTTTCAATATGCACTTTTTTTTACATGTAAAAATATGCATTGAAAACATAATATACAGAGTAAAATTTTGATAACAGTATTACCCACAGTTTAATATACCAATATTTTTATTTTATTTCTGTATATATGACTATCTTTTTTTTTCTTCAATCCGTGCGTCATATCTGAGGATGGTGATAACGCCTGACTCCAGGCATGGCTCGTCTGTGGGCAGTCTCCCTCCATCGGGAACGGTCTTGTGCTCTTCTATAGATATTCGTCAGTGATGATTCTGATAATTTAGTGAATGGGCCGCTCCATCTTGTAGGTTGACGTCCACGCAACTTTGTCTTTTCGACACTTCCCAGGAGAATAGTTTTCTTTTTACTATCAGAGTTCCTCCTGGAAATATGTCCAAAGAACTGCAGGATTCTTTTTTCGCACATGGATGTAAGTTTTTCTCCTATGTCCAGTTTCAGTTATTGGAGTATAGATACATTCGTACGTCTGGCCGTCCACGGAATCCGCAGCATACGCCGCCTGCAAAATGTCTAATATTATTTAAATTATAAAACGTTCAAAATATAGTTTGATTCAAAATCTTTTAAAAACGAACTTACCTTGATCTAGATTTTCCAATATAAAATAAATATGTAAGCAATTGAATAAAAAAAAAATATGCCTGAAGGACCTTTTTATGGTGTTGCGGGATAATACAAGATATCAGTCTCAAACATGTCGCGAAAGTGATTAAACTTGTCACAGGTTCTCCAGAAATGGTGAATTAATGTATCACTCGTCTTATATTTTGATAAAATAAGCTAAAATGCCAACACTTGTTCAGACAACACTGGATTCATTTAGCCGAAATCAACTAGCAGCCCTCATCCAGTAACGCTATTGCTGGGGGGGGGGAGCTGTACGGACATCACTGGCAACACCAAACGCCAGGCAGTCCACAACAATTATCTCAACACGCCACCAGCCGCTACCGAACGGGAGCCAGCTAAACCAGGCCTTCTCCGTTCAGCGCTGGTAGTTGACGTCTCGCACAACTTCGTAACACACCAAATCGTTTCATAAAATCACGCATTTTACCATGCGTCTAAATTCGTTCAATAATATCCATATTTCATAATTCTTTAAGACTCGCACAGTTGAAATAAATGCTATTTAAGATGTCATCGAACCTTTTCATTTATTTAACACGCAACCCGTATAACAAAACTCCAGGTAAGTTCTTTATAACACGCATCACGATTATAACATGTAATCAATCCTACACGAAAAACATTCACTGGGAATTTTCATCGACAATCTGAAAATTTTACTATATTTCTGTTTATGTATTTTGCAATCAGGACTTAAAAAGTTATTCGCTAGTTTTTACCTATACTTATACTGCCGTTAATCGGAAATATACTTTTTTAAAAGACTATACGATTTAAAAAAATGAAGAATCTTTTTTCCGCCATCTTCCTCAATTTCCATTGTTAAATCCCTCCAATATATCACGTCTCTTTTAAGTCAAATAAATCGGATATTTCAATTTGAGGTTATACGCACAGGATCCGGGATCTGGCAAACCTTGTTAACATAATGATAATGAAATAAAAGTCTTTTATTTGGCAACACATAATGTTTTGTGTGTCGCAACAGGGAAACATTATCATTCCCATAAGATGGTGATGTCAAAGTAAAGGTATTATAAAGGCATTTGTGCCCTGTCATACTTTTCTGTGTCCAGGCGGGTAAAGAATACAGTTACGTCTGTGAAATAGAACCAGAACTCTGGACGAGTGTTTTTGCCCCGACGGATACTCTCAGGTAACCCTGAATAAGGAAATCGAATGGTGATAAATTTATCTTGGAGGACTCGCCTCGTCGTGTAGTGATTGGTTCATTCGCCTACCATTTTATAGGTCCTGGGTTCGATTTCTAGGAAAGTTGAAATGAAATATTGATTTAAATAAAAGCACAAAATCTAGTCTCCTTTTTGGAATGTTAGTTATAACATAAAAAAATATAAGTTGATTGTAACAACCAACTTTCAAAATTTTCCTTCTTTTAAAAAAAACTATAAAAACTAAAGGACTATTTTTGAGTTTTTTTTAATATTTCCTTTTTCAATTACTATAAAAAAAATACCACATAATCTTTTACAGAATATTTTATTTTCTCTTCTTATGTTACACAAAAATATTAAAACTGTCTATTTTTTACTATAGGAGCAAAAATTCATTAACATTTTCTTGTATACCCACGAACTGGCCATGCCTTTGTGGGATTTTTTTGTTTACTATTTTTACTATTAATATGTATTTCACTGCTATGTAATTATGCTTAATTTTTTGAATACTCAGTTCTACCTCTTATGTATATTGTAAAAAAACAAAAAAATCAAATGAAAATAAATAAAAAATTTATATATAAGAAACATGTATCAGTCATTACAATAAACATACACATTTTTTAAATGGTGGTTTTTTATTATGATTATTATTATTATGGATAACTTATATAGCGCCATTTTCGTAATATAATACCTCAAGGGCGCTTTACAAAGTGATTATATAAAGACATCAATTTAATTTTAACTTTTTAAATTTTTAATTTAAGAAAAACAACGTACTTTGTCACCACATGCTAAGGGTTTATTCAAATGATTTAGAGAATTATTCAAATTTTATAGAGACAATTCAAATGATTCAGAGAATTAAATTTAATCTGCATTATTCAATTGTTCCTGGACTGGCACCTAAACCGTAAGACTGATTACCATACCCTCATATAACAGATGATCAATATATTTATTTATTTATTTATTTAACTTTTTGTACATAATGTTATTTGTACATTGGCGGGCTTATTGCCAAATGGCAATTTCTTCCAACCAACCAATATATGTTGCATTTGGTGTACCAATGCAGTTTCTTATGCATCACAGGGTGCGGAAGGAAAATGGCGATGATATGAATTATTAATTAACATACTACAATAGAGATGGTGAACCTTTTTGAGAAGGTAATATAGAAGTCTAGGCATTTCCAGGGACCTATGGCCACTTAACACACTGTGTAACATTTACCATTCTGCATATTTTAGAATATCCATATTCGTTTTATTCTTCCATCTGTTTTTGTGAAGCTAAAAAGCTAAAATCTTCATTGATGCGGGTGAGATACATCTAATTGAGTTATTTCACCTATAAGGCAACGCTTGAAAATATCTTATAAGTCAATATTTTATCTTTGTCTAAATTTTTGTAGACAAGGACTGGATTTTACCCCCTAGGGATTTATTAAGATTAATAATTGTTTATTTAGCATTAGCAATAGCGATTGCCAAAAGAACTTGCTATTTCCAATGTTGCAATTGTGATCATTAATATTTTTAATATTTAAAGCATATAATCTGTAGTCAAACATTAGGTACAATAAATCCTTGAAAATTTTTGTATACAACCTTTTACCGACCTATCTGTCAACCGGTTTCGTAAAAACATTAATTATCCCATCTCTATTGCTCTCAAAACAGTAATATTTTTTTATTATAAGGAGTGCAGGTTAGTGTTAGCATCTAAAACCATGTAGACTGATAGGACTATCAGCATGTAGGTTTTATATTTTTGTGTTACTATTATGGTAATCTAAAAGAAACATATCTACACTATACTATGAGTTGATTAAGAGGTAAAAGTGGGAAGGACTTAAACCTTTATTGATAGTGAGATTCATAATTTAAATAGACTTCATGAACTCGGCAATAGTTATTCCCACGTATCTGATATATTTAGTGTAAGGTATTGTTCCTATAGAACAAACCTTTTGAACTTTTTCAAAGATGGTGAATGGTAATTATATTTATATATTCATGCATTTCATAAAATATACAGTTTTTTGTTCACTTTGCCCAGCTATATGAAACAGTACTTATGATTTTCTTGTTGTACTACTGTAGAATGTTTTATTATTTAAACTTTCTACTGAATATGCTGTATAATCTTTTGATTAAATTTTTTTTTATAAATCTTGGGTATAAGGAAATTTATGTTTTAAAAAAATATATACTAAGCCAAATATGTTACTATTATAAATGTTTGTAAAAGACAGATTTGCCGTTTATGTTGATAAAATAAAAAATAAAAAAAATAATTACTCCCACTAAAAATTGACTACATCATCTTTAAGGTTAAATTTTTTTTGTTGTTGTTTTGATTGCTAAAAAAAGAGTTTGTGTTTTATTCCGCTCGTGTCTTGAATTCTGGGCCAGTAAGGACATAAGAACAAAGTCCTTAACATTCGAAAGGCGGTCATGTGACTTGCCTTTGTGAGGAAGGACAAAAAAGAACTAAAAGGATCCCGCTAACAATTTATACTCCTGCCATTATAAATTCCAAGATACTGTATTTGTGAGACGTGGAGAAAACGGAAAAATATTTAAATTCTCCATCACTTTACAAACACGCCGTGTAACAATGAGTTCAGTGGTTTTCCTTTGTTTTTTTTATTTGTCAATAGACAATTTTTTTCAAATTTTATGTATCATATTATCTGCGCTATATTTTTTTAAAGTTTTGTATTTATAAAATAATCCGCGTGTGACGTTAGAGGTTCATCAGTTTTGCCCATTGGTCCGTTGACGGAAAGCAAACCGGATAGATTCCATAACTCTCTTATCATTAGTTAATTCACATGAAGTAGTGACGTCCTTTAATGTAGTTCATTTTCATAAAAATATTTTTATCGTACATTTTCAAGAAAATTTTCCGCACAATGTATTAACAAGTATGGCCAAAGGACACTCCATTACACAATTACAACAATTTTCAATAAGATTCCTAAGCAGATCTTAAAAGAAAATGTTGACAAAACTTTTAAGAAAAAAATGATTAACTGGCTAATATGTAACAAAGCTTTATATTGATTATTATTTATCTTAACAGAGATCCATTTGATTTTTTGTTTATAAATTTTGTGTAAAAAATACGTATGCTTTTGGTTCTTAATAATGTTTATATTACTTTTTAAATTTATATAATTACTGTAACGTTTTTTTTTGTAAAAGAAAAATGTGAAACCTGTTGATAAGCTGGTTTAGTGGTTTAGTGGGTTTTATTATTTTTCCTTTTATATTTTTCTGTTCAAGTTTAACTTCTTAAAAAAAAAAAAAAAAACTGGCATACGTTTTGAAACTATTTTATATTATTTGTTGCTAAGAAGAAATAACTGATTGGCAATTAGCTTGCCAATGTAGAAATATTTATGAACAAAAAAAAATAAACAATTTATGTAAAATAATATATTTTATCATCTTAAAAACTGTCAAGATGGTTCCATCCCCTTTTCTGTATCAAAATATAATACTTAAAACATTAAGCACAGTTCATAGGTCAAACAGAGGAGTGCTTAATTCAATAGACGGTACCTCGAGGTGGGTTTATCGTATAACCTTAGAGAACTGCCATACACCTTTTGGGATAGTACAAATAGATAATATTTGTGAACAAATGGGCGATGTTGCTAAGGAGATTTACATAAGTAGATTCCAAGTGAGTTGCGAGCCGAAATGCGTATTATTATGTTTGTTTTCTTACGTATGAAACTGATTTATAGTCGGAAAAAACACGTTTTTACTTTTAGCTCAACCCGATATAGTGTCGGCATTTTATGCCGATAGGGAGTCGATAAAAGAAAAACATTTGCATAAGAGAGTGTTGAGATTACAAAAAATCAGGGAAAATCGTTTATAACATGCAAAAATAAACCAGTATTGAAGTTGTATGGTCGCGGTAAAGCGTTCGGTTATCGTACCTGAGGTAAAGGGATCAAATTTAGAGAAGTTCGAGTGTTAATATTTCATAAAATGTGATTTTTTGTATCACTTATAGTAATCATATATTATTTATTTATTTATTTTGATTATTAACGCCCAAAAGTCATTTACAAAAAATAAAAATAAAATACATGCTAACATACTAAATAATAAACACAGCGTAAACAGAAAAAATATGTGAAATTAGTTAGAAAGTATATAATAAAAAGTTTTACAAAGTAAAAATAAAACAATAATAACAAATGTATGCAAGAAAAAACAGTAAGCGTATAAACGAAAAATGCAAATATATAAGCTTATGAAATAAATTCTGTAAAGCAAACACAGTAAATAAAGTGTTACGGTAAGTAAGAAAGACAAATTTAAGTTAAATTAATAAACAAGCAAGCATATAATATTATTGCGAAAGAAGAAGAAATAAAAATTTGCTTAAATGAAATGCGTATTTGCCAATACTACAATGCAATTTGATATAAAAAAAATTGTAAATACGTACAAGGAATTGCCTGGAAATTGAAAATGTTTTTTTTTTTTTAATTAAAAACTTAGTTCTTAGACCATTTGGATTTAACAATAATTTCAGTGCGTCTCCTTAAGAGCACACCAAGGTGTATTTAATCATGCTTTTTATTATATCAAAATATGTACAAAAGCACATTATGTTTAGTTGAGAACATTTAATTACGTGGCACATTTCAGGATTGTTTACCTGAGCTGTGCTGTGTGAAATTAACGTTCTGAAGCAGGTAACAAGGAAATTAATGCTTGAATGAAGGTGAAAATTCTGCGTAATTAACTAAATTCAGTTTGACTTCGCCATTTTTTCTAATTTACGTTTTCTGTAAGCGGAGGACTTTTGCAGGAAATCTCAAATTACAAAAAGCGGGAACACGTTATATCCGGTAGCGAGATTCTGGTTATTTTACATTTTCCGGGATGTATATGAAAGCGTTCTTACTTTGATTTATCCAATCTTATTCCTAGGTCAAATGATATTTTACCGTCTTCAAAGATCTGTTTGAAATATCGATAGCATTTCGTTATTCTACTTCGTAATAATGTTCACGCGGTCTGCTTTAAATTTTGAAATAAAAAAATAATTGCAAATAATATAATTTATGTAACCTTTGAAAAATTACACATTTCTCAGTTAAAATAATTATCACATTTTACTATTTTACGAGTACAGGGGAAAAAAGAAAATGAAATAATTTAAAATAAAAATCCGGAATATGAGAGAAATATTTTTTTTTGTAAAAATATACAGCCTTGTAGGTTTGATTTGATATATTTTTTTGAAAATTTTATTTATTTTGTAATTACCCGTCTCACTAGGTATCCCTATGTATATCTGGGCAGGAATTATGAGTTTTTATTTTCTTGTAGTTGAATCAGTGTGTATTGAACACATTTTACTTTTCTTTTATAACAATATTTGAGTTTGTCCAAATGTTTGTAGACAAAATACTGGATTTCACCCCCTCAGGAATCATTAAGATAAAATAACAACAGCGATGGAAAATACCTTAAGGAAGGGAATATGGAAGTCTAGGCATTTACAGGACTAATGACCTGTCATTGGCTGGTTTAAGTGGCCACATTACACACTGTGTAACATTAATCATTTTGCCTATGTTTAAACATCCACATTTCTTCAAATCTTCTATCTGTTGATTTTAGTGAAGTTAAAGAGCTAAAACCTTCATTTTTGTGAAAAGATTTATCCGACTGAATTATTTCACATACTAGGCAACGCCTGAAAACAATTTTCCAAGTAAATTTTCAAGCGTTGCCTTGTATGTAGGTGAAATAATTCAACTACACGAATCTCACCCCCATAAATAAAGGTTTCAGCTCTTTTACTTCACAAACATCAACAGATGAAAGAATCGAAGGGATATAAATGTTCAAATATGGACGGAATGGAGAGTGTTACAGTGTGTAAAGTGGCTACTTAAACCAGCCAATGACAGGTCATAAGCCCCGTGGATGTCTAGATTTCCATATTACCTTCTCTAAAATGTTCTTTATCTCTGTTGTAATATGTTAATATTAGCACCTCCCCAGGGAGTTGAATCCAGTCCTTGTCCACAAGAATTTTTACAAACTCTGAATATTGTTTTAGAAATGAGTTTAAAAAAAATACGTAAATAAAACTACTTTGCTTTCTACGATCTCATTATATTCGATAAAAAATTGTAGTGCAAATTATTTCCAATTAGTTTTTACGCAAATATTTAGTTAGTATGATATTCTCATTTAATAGAGTTTCCTACTTGTATTATTCCGGATACCTCAAAGGTTAAAACTATTTGAAAAGTACTCGGCATAACATCGTTTCTCGAGCATTTGGTTGTGGAGAGTGGGGATGCTCTCATATGGGGCTCTAATTGCGGTGTCTGTGTAATTAGACCTCTATGTATAGAATCGGACACTCATTGTTCGGCTGGAGAGGAATTCCACAAACTACGAAGCATTCAAAGCGGATAGTTCTATGAGCATGCGAAGTGATTCCACTACACTTCGCATCTTGGACAATACTCGTTGTAGAATATTTGAGAATGCCGTTCGGCCTCCTTTGAAGCTCCTTTAATCTATTATAATCACATTCATATTAGTTCATATCACGTACAAGATGAGTATATCAGTATCGTCATTATCAGACTTTTTTAAAACAACCATTAAAAAAGTATGATAAAATACATAAAAAACATGCAGATTTATTAATCGCGTATCAAAATGAGAACACCACCATGTCTAAATATGCACTTAGCTTGATAAAAAAATATTTAATATGGACCTGAAGAATTGGTAGGGAGTTGTAAGGGGGAGGGGGTAGAGATAGGGTTTACCCGATTGGTTTATTTTTAATTCAAAAAGAGGGCTGTATTGAAAACTTATTTGATTTTTTATTAAGAGAATACAATTTTTAAAGCCTTTTTGTTATGTGAAAAATCTCAAAGTAAAATTTTTAAAATTCTGAAAGTTTAAGCATTCAATAATGTTTTGAGTATATCCAAATGAAGACAGGGTGAATTTTCTCCTTAAGGTGCTAAATTAGTTGCAACAGAGAGGGAAAACATTTTTAATAATAGAATATGGATGTCAGAGCATTCACAGAATTTAGGATTTAGCCAATTATTCAGTCAGATGAACCTCACCCACATCAATGAAGATTTCAGCTCATTTACTTCAAAAAAGTCAACAGTTTGAAGAGTTGAGGAAAAATAGATGTTTAAATAGATGTTTTAGCTTTCTTCAAATGTGTAAGAAATTATAATTATCTTCCCAATGAACTAAAAACTATTAAAAATAATATATCAATAAATAAATTTAAAGTAAATCTAAAGAAATTTTTTGAACACGTGTAAAACCTAAATTAAATTTGAATTAGCATGAATGTTTTATTGTTTTTTGTTTTTTTTAGATGTCCTATGTTTTTTTTCCTCGTGTACTCGTATTTAAAATTGTATAAACTCTTATTAATAAACATCTACAACAATGTAAGTCACTCTCCAAGCACAAGAGTTAGTCTCTCTTTTTGGAGAGTTACAGTGATAACATTAACTGAATTTGTAAAAGTAGATATGTATAGAGTTTTAAGAAAACATGTACCTTTTATGAAATTTACTTTAAAAAAATATTTAAAAAATGATACGTATATAAAATTTAGACGTATTACAAAGCGTTAAATAAATTTTAAAAACTTGAGCAGAATGGTGGACATTACACAGTGTGTAAAGTGGCCTCTTAAACCAGTTAATGAGAGACCATGAGACTTATACAGTATATGCCCAGACATCTATATTTTCTTCTCGAAAATGTTTTCCCTCTCTGTTGCAACAAAATTAGATCTTAAATCATTCCTTCATTTTCATAGAAATGGGAAAAACGCATTACTTTATAATTTTTTTAATGCAACCATTTATATTACTGTAACGTGACATCTTTGTTGCATTTTACGATGCAATTCGTCAAGGAAAAACATAATTTTTTAAAAAGAAATATTTGAGTTTCTATTACTGAAATATTTAAATTTTCAGACGATTTACCAAATGTCGTAAATAACAAGAAAAATGGTAATCGAGTTGAGGAAAAGTTCGTTTTGAACCTCGGACCTTTGATCCGTGAGTTCACAACACTAGCACGTAGTACAGCCCGGTAAATAAGTATGTTTAAAAGTAGTATATAATATATGTGGCTCGAGTTCAGAAGGGCTAATGTCAGATTTCATATTTTTCATGCCACCATTTTGTAGAGGGTCGATACCAATAAAAAAAACTGGTATATTTAACTATTTTATACACACATACATGTGTTGTAATGTTTTTTTTATCAATATTTGTTGTTTAAAACGCTAAACATTTCACTACAACCCCACAAAATAGCTAATTAATTACTATCCTGTAATATTACGATTTACAACATTGGTCCTTATAGATCCAAGCCACAGATATATAAATTTGAAGTTTTTCACAAATATAAATGTAGATAGCAAGGACAAAAGATGAGTAATAATACGAAAAAAGAACATTGAAAAATGGTTGAGAATTCTATATTGCTTACGCAATTTTGACATTATTATTACAGACGACACGTATATTTTTTTAATTTTAAAAAATATTATTAAGTAATGCCTAGTAGAAAAAGACCCGTGCTAAGGCAGACTAACATAAATGTTTATTTATATATCTCCATATACATACACACACACGTGTGCACCCTTATAAACATACATACACACATACATACACATACATGCACACATATGCATGCACATATACATACACACACACATATATTTACACACATACATATACACGTATACACATACATACATATATACGCACACACATACATACACATCATTGCATACACATACATCTAATGATCTAATATGTATAAATACATTTTATCAGTCTTGTCTTTGTATTGTATAGTGTTTAAATTGTCTTGGAATATAACTTACCTTGCAATGTAGTTTAATAAGCTTTCAGTTTTCTTTCTTCCAAACTTAATAAGCCACTAGGTTTGTTTTTTGTTGAGCACTTACATCGGGTTGGGTGAATAAAACATCTTAAGCCTTATTATAAATTCTAGCAGCCATAAAGCTAAGAGATCCGAATGAAGTTCTCGTCCGCGAAACAATGTGTTTCTATGACGTCACACTACGAGTTGATTATATTGTGTGCTGTCAATTTTATTATCATAATTATGAATTATTATTGTTTTCGCACACAATGTCAAACGTCCAAAACATAAAATTCCTTTGAGAGTATTGTTAATGTTATTTTTTGAATTTTTTTGAAAATCATGAGTGAAAAAACAGAGTTTTCAGAAAATAAAGCACAACTACATGGCAATGAAATACATATTAATAATAAAAATAGAAAATAAATTATCCCACAAAGGCATGGTCTGTTCGTGGGTATACAAAAATGTTAATGAATTTTTCTCCGATAATAAATAATGGACAGTTATAATATTTTTGTGTTACATAAGAAAGAAAAATAAAATATTCTGTAAAAGACTACGTGCGTAGTATTTTTTTATAGTAACTAAAAAAGGAAATAAAAAATATTTAAAAAAAACACAAAAAATTTTCTTATTAAATGACAACAAAATATATCATAAAAAAAAAGAGTTCATATCTTTAGTTTGAATCCAGGATAGTGCATGTTTTTTAAAAGAAGGAAAATTTTGAAAGTTTGGAATCAATGAAATATTATCAGTCAAAAAAGAATTAAAAAATTATAGTACGGTTTTGTTATTAAAAGTATTACATATAAATATATGGGTTGGAACCTCAGTAATGGCGTCTTATTTCTCTGAGGTAGGAATCATTATGAACTGCATTCTGAAGACTTTGTATCTTGGTTATTTTTGGTTACTCGACGACTACTCCATACGGTTAGCAAAATAGAGACGTTTAAATGCATGAGGTTTCAGGAACGGTTGGTTGTCTGGTTGGGTAAATTGGTCAATCGGACGGTTCAAAGGAGCCTGTTTACTGTGGGATGGGTCTAAATATCTAATTAAGACCTTTCATTAGAATGCAATGGCATTTAACAACACGATTTTTTATTTAAAGATAGAAAAATCATTTATTTGGGGCAATTTGCATAAAAAATTTGGTTACTTTCGTAAAAGTTGTCGTAACAAATGAACAAAATGGGTTGAATGAAAATGAAGTAAGTTAATAGATGTATGGAATAATAATAATAAATAAAAAAATCTTTACTAACTATTTTATAAGTACAAAATGTAATAAATACAATAAATAAAACAAATGTATGCATGGTTAAATGGCGGACTTATTGCCACTAGCGATTTTCTTACAGCCTGACCCAAACAAATAAAAAATACGATAATAATAAAAATTAATTAAAAAATTAAAAAAACAAATGAATCAAAAGGTTAAGAAAACACAAACAGTCAAAATATTATATTTGAATATGTTGTATATTTCTCACATTAATTACATTTAATACATTTTAATTCATTAAATTGCATCTTCCAAATATTCGTTTATAGAAACACTTTTAACACACCGGCAATTGTTTTAATACAATTTATTTCCTTAATTTTTAGAGAAGTTTATTTTATTTTTTTACTGCCATGCATATGGGCCCTCTTTGTATAAATGATTGTTTTGCTAATGTAATTTTTAATGCACTTATTTTCTTGGTGTTATGAAAATGACATTTTTTTCCAAGCATTTTTTTTTTGCACCACAACAGGCCAGGAGGCCCAATAACAGTGGTGAATTACATCACAGAACACCCAGGCTTGAGAAAAATCACATTTAATTTTTGTGTTCTCACCGGGAATCGAACCCGGAACCTTCCGCGTGTGAGTCAAGCGTCTTGACCACTACACCACGGAGGCCTCCTGTTTTTATTTTCTGTGCACTAAAATGTTCAGTGATTGTTTTTCATTTTTTTTAAGGAATAACCCGCTAAGCCTATATTTTGAGGCTTGTCAGCAGGTGGGATAGAGGGGATACGGAAGGAGATAATGAAAAATACACCACAACACCCAGACCAATTGAGAAAAAATCTTTCTTGGGTTTTTTCTTGCAACTGGCGGGAATTGAACCCGCGACGCAAGTTTCACAGTTGGCCGTCTTACCAACTGCGCCACGGCGCCTGTCAAAATTTAACAATAAGTCGCACGTAACACGCCAAGACTCGTGATTCGTGAAATTTCAATGGCCAGGAACAAATAAACATGAATCGTGACGTATTAGGGGCGTTGCCAATTCCTTGACCGTTTTTGCGGAAATTCAAAATTATAATTTTAGAAGTATTTTTTATAATACTAATAATTAGGAAAATATATTTTTTTTACAGTATTTCATAGACTTTTATTACTTTTAAAATTTAAAAAAACGTGATATTTCCCCATTAGGTAATTTTTATATAGATCTAAATTTGTTGCAACAGAGAAAGAAAACGTTTTTGAGAAGGAAATATGGAAATCTAGGCATTTACAGGGATTATGACTTCACAATCTGTGTAACATTCACCATTCTGCCTGTGTTTAAACATCCACATTTCCTCAACCCTTCCATCTGTTAACCTTTGTAAAGTAAAAGAGCTGAAACCTTTTCTTCCACGTTCCCTTCTCAAAAATATTTTCCCTCTCTGCTGCAACAAATTTAGATCTAAATATCTCCCAGAGAGGAAATCCAACCAGTCAAAGTCCAGCAAACACTTAGACATACTCAAAACTTTGTTGAATATTTAATTTATGAAAGCGGTAATTGCTGGAATTACATACTGGCTAGAAACATGATGTATGAAAATTAGAAAGCATGTTTTTTTCAGAGAGGGCATGGTCGCCGTAAGTCTCCACTAGGATTCTATAATATTTGCTTCAGTTGCAGATTTAATAAAATATAAAAGACTGCAGTTGAATTCTCCGCAAACACTCTTTGGCACGAAATTTGTCATGTTTAACGCCATGAAAAAATATGTTGTTTGCACTTCGGTGGAATAACATTTACTGTCATTACAACCCTAACACAGTGTAATATTGTCCGATATTAAAATGCTAAGATAACACCATTTGTCGAGAAATAGTAAGCACTTATTCTAATCTGTATTATATGCAATACTAGCGGACCCGACAGACGTTGTCCTGCCTGAACGTTGGCTTGCCTGCTATTTATTACCTTGGATAAAGACTTTTCATTGATAAGTAGATACCTAGGTACTTGTTTGAGTTTAAATTCCAAAATGAATTTAAGTAGGTACCTAGGTACTTGTTTATGGTTGAATTCCAAAACATAAAATAAGTATTTTTTCAAATATAGCATTTTTTTTTATATTAACATATTACAACAGAGATGAAGAACATTTAAGAAAAGGTAATATAGAAGTCTAGGCATCTACAGGGCTTATGACCTGTCAATGGCTGGTTTAAGTGGCCACTTTACACACTGTGTAACATTCACCATTCTGCCTATATTTGAACCTCTATATTCCTTCAATTCTTTCATCTGTTGATGTTTGTGAAGTTAAAGAGCTGAAACCTTTATTTATGCAGGTGAGATTCATCTATATTACCTTTTCTTAAATGTTCTTCATCTCTGTTGTAATATGTTAATATAAACAGCTCCCCAGGGAGTTGAATCCTGTTTTTTTATTTATTTATTTAATAGCATAATTATACATTTTTACAAATTAAAAAAAAATTCACTTGTTATATTTTTACTAAAACTAAAATCCCACCAAGCCACTTTTTGTAGCTTGTTGGTGAAGATTATATTTATACTGACTTAATAATATTATTTACATTTATAAAAACAATGAATAACATATAAAAATTAACAGCCGGAAAGATCAGAATAAACATGTTTGTACAAATAATAATATATAAATTTATTTTTTAAATACAAGAAAATATATGAAAAAATAAAATATTTACACCTAAGCTACTATTCATATATAAACTCTTGATCGAGTAGCCACTCTCTTATTTTGCTCTTGTAATAAATTAAAAAATCTAGGTACTAAATATTTGAGAGTTCTATTTCCGTATTTATTACATACTTTTGGTACTACCAAGCCATCATTAGACGTGAAGCGTGTATTACGGTTATGTTTGAGAAGAAACTTGAATGTATTACTATGAAATTGTTCCAAAATGATGCAAAGCCACAGTAGTCCTCGAATAGGCAGAGTTTTGATTGTTTTGTACAGGAGATCATTATTACTTCTTTGTTCGGAAATCTCTGCAGGTACAATTCGCTTAACTATAGAATAATGTAGACCCTGGATCATTTTAATATTTGTTTTAGTGGAATGTCCCCACGACTTTATACCATATCTTACTATTGATTCTACTAAAGAAAAATAAATAATTTTAAGAGTGATTTTAGGCAAAATAAAAGATAACTTATAAAAAATACTCATAAGAGTCCGCAATCGATCACAAAGTTTAAATGTATGACGATCCATTTCATGTTTAAATATATGACGATTCATTTTGCAAACGTCAAACTCCGGTCGTCTTACCAACAAAAGGTGTGCTTAAGTAAGGAATACGATTTTTTGAATGTATTGAATTTAACATTATTTAAGTGTAATGAAAAATCCCATAAAAAGAAATAAAAAATCCCATAAAAGAAATTATAAGGAATTTCAGGAAAGAATCTGATTGAGATCCACAAAAAGCAAATGCTGTTTGTAAACATTCAAAAAAAAAAAATTTTTATATTCAAAAAAACAACATCATTAAATTTTTTTGTAAATGCATTCTCCTCGAATGCTTCCCTGGTATATCGATAAATAAAACATTTATGCTCCTTACTACTTTTTTTACATCTTGGATTGATGATTTTAATATCTACAAACACGCACAGCGCAAAGATCTATATTTCTCTGAAAACCGCACGTAAATCGGTTAAGCCGTTTAGGGAAAGTTCGGCGACATCACACGTACAGAGGAATTATATATATAAAGATGTAGTTAATCAAGTTTCAAAGCACACTACGACTAGTATTTATTAAATGAAGTTTCACTACAGAGTAATACCCGTATGCAGAGACAAACCTTAAGGTGAGGTAAGTACATTCTATTGTCATTATCTTCGGGTTATTCTCTGCATCTGAGATTAAAATGTACTTTCCTTACCTTAAGTTTTGTCTCTGCATACAGGTATAAGTGTAATCAGAAGATCTCTTCAGAATTTAATATTTACGAGGTCCAAACAAGGACAAATTTTCCCCGAAAAACAGGAGTTATCCGAGGTCCCTGCATTGGGGTCAAATTCCTCGAATCTTTATAAGAATTTCCTGAATAGTTTCTGGATGTGAATCTTTACGATTCCCACGTCCTTTAGGAATTCAATTTACACCTAGAATGCAGAATTTTCTTTTGTGGTATTTTTCCAGAACAAAATACAGAAGCTGTACCACACGTTGTTTTAAATAAAACTTAAATAGTAGCAATAATAAAAAAAAACGATCATAGGTAATTTTAAAAAGCCGCTAAAGAAAAAAATAGTAATTAATTGTAATACTTTAAAACAATTCAACATTTTATCGACAAATAATGACGCATTTTATGAAAATTCTTAAATTATTATATGATAAGACTATTGATAGTTGTCGATATTAACTAAAGAATACTATTTGTAAAATTGTTATTGTTTAATTCTCCAATATATTTAATTATTTTATTTTGTTTTCTTATTTATTTACATACATGTAGTTTATTACACATTATTTGAGATACAAGTCCCAACTCCATGGGACCAAAAGTCCTGTGTTGAGTTGGGACGAGCAATGACACAGACACGTGAGTATATCACCACGAAAATAGGATCAGAAACACAATAAATAATTTTAAACAATATGAATATATGGCACATCAATATGGTAAACTGTAAATTCAAACATTCGGAAAATCATCAAAAAGTTTCCTACTCAAATCCCTCCCACCATGGAAAATCCAGTCATTAACTCCTCCCTCCCTTGAATAAACTATTGTTTTTGTCCTGAAATTTCGATAAAAACGTAAATACTTCGTTTTATATCTGCTGGTTTTAGTGAACGCTTTAAACACTGTGTAATATACACCCTTCTGTCTATGTTTTAATATCCAGATCTCTAAAATGGAAGAATTGAAAAACATGGATGTTCACACATGGGCAGAATGGTGAATGTTAAAAAATGTGTTAAGTGGCCACTAAACCAACCGATTACATGTCATAAGTCTGGTAAATGCCTAGACTTCCATATTCCATTTCTAAAATCAGCGATAGCTCGACAAAGATGTTGCAACAGTTAGCTCGTAGAGGATCGTTACATACATTTTTATTTGTATATTGAACGCGTTTGTCCGAAAATGCATTCTCAAACCTGCGATCCTGCATTCACAAAACCAATCGCTACCGGGTAGGCTGCTACGCTATTTCATTATTTATTTATATAAACGCCCAATGGCCATTTTTAAGGACACATTTATGCATAGAAAATTATTATACTAATTACATAATTATTAGATATTAGGCTATTTACATATTCATTTGTTAGTACATTGTCTTTTTCTAGTGGATTGATATTAAAATCTCCTACTATTATTGTTTTTCTTTTATTTCCATACGCAAGTATTTGTGTTTCTAAAAAATTTATGAAACTATGGACTTCGATTTTATTTGATCGTCTGTAGAAGCAAACAAATGTATTTTTTGTTTTATGAGACTTATTAGAACAATGTTTGCTATATCTCTATTATTTTCAATATTTTTTTCTTTGTAATTTAAGTTTTTCTTAATGTACATAGCTAAACTCCCTCCTCTGCCCTCCCGGCAGGAGTTTATTACATTGTAATTATTGATGTCATATAATTCTGCTTCACTGTTAGTGAGCCATGTTTCAGTTAGAATTATGAAATCGGGGTTTTTAAATTCACTTATTATAAGTGATTTTAGTTCATCTATTTTGGGTTTCAGACTACGAATATTTGTGTATAGTATTTTAAAGTTATTAATGTGATTATATATTATAAAACTAGTTAGTTCAGGCTCTGGTCCGGTTTTTTTTTAAGTTTTTTGACCCAGTGGATTTTTTTTGTCAAAAGTATTATTTTTATTAGCATCACTGAAAACATATAACATATATTCTTGTTGAATTGTATATATGATTCTGTATGTTTCTGTTTTATAAGCATTATTCCAGGTATTTATATAAATTTGTATTTCATTTTAATTTAGGAGCACAATACACACCCCGAAGTAAGCGAATCAACTGTTTGGTATTTGTAAACATCCAGTGAAACCGGAAGTACCGTTTTCCGGTGATAAGAATATTACCTACTAGTTTCACAACACCTTAACCGCGATCGGCATTGAAGATAATATCAGAATAATCTATTGTGTGTTTATATCGTGTTTGATGATCGCGATGTAAGTTAAAGAACCCACAATCAACCCTTATAACCTATAACATTATTAAATCTACATATTTATTATTAGGTATGTTAAATAGAAAGGCGTTTTAGGGTAGATTGCTGTATGAAACGTTAAATGTGAAACGCGGTCCAAGAAGAAGCATAAAAATTGAAAAATATTTTCAGGCGTTGGGTTGCCATGTATGTTCTTCATGTACGCTCTTTCTTCACAAAAAAAAAACAGCATTGCACATGTTTCGAAATTATGCTTTTGAATAGGTATATTAACCTGCCGTTGAAAATTGCACTTAATTAACTAATATCTCAGCAACTGCTATGAATATTACCACATTTTTTTTAATTCTTCAAGTAAATTTTAACACACACGAAAACATATACATCATGTATTTAGATATATCCGATAATATTTAATTAAATATTTTGTCCATCAGGATCTCCACAAATGACAATATATCGAGTAGTCTTAGACACATTTTTCATTTTATTCAGATAACAAATAAAAATACAATATTACAACTTAACACAATTTTTACATGAATTAAATACATATATTTACATTAACGTTTCCCATTACGTAAAAGAAATAAACAATTCTTGTGTACCCACATAATGGGGAGTGACGTCTTACAATAGTTTGTTTATTTTGTTTTTAATTATTAATATTTTTAGGATAACATAAATATTTTTTTTTTAAATATTATGAACAGTGTTTTAAATCAGTGATTTTTTTAAAACCTTAAACTTTTTAAATAATTAAACAGTGAGAAAATAGACGGTTTTTTCAAAATAACTTTTATAATTTATTTTTGTATTTTTTCAAACGTATATACTCGTATACTACAATAATTTGAGAGAAAGACAAGTAATCTAATTAGATAGATAATTAGATCACTTAGCAAGACACACATATAACTTTACTAAGATGAAAAGAGACAGTGA
The DNA here is from genome assembly GCF_059751315.1 of Micrasema longulum. NCBI lineage: Eukaryota > Metazoa > Arthropoda > Insecta > Trichoptera > Brachycentridae > Micrasema > Micrasema longulum. The sequence continues at coordinate 196,238 of NW_028278586.1, forward strand.
TTATCAGGCGGTCGTTTCCTAACCTCAGGTTACCGCACAGTGATTCGATGGATTTTTTTACACAGTGCGAAAGGTCAAATATAAAGTATTTGTCAAAATCATGGTCTAAAATAGAGAGAGATTAGATATTATTTTGAGAAAATTCATGTACAGGTTATCGAGAAAGAGAGAGTCGAGAGTAAGAGAGTGAGAAAAGAGAAACCAGATGGGGTAAAGTAGAATGAGAAAAAGGCTTTGGGCAAAATCGGCAGAGTTAAAGGACAATCAATCAAGTTTATTCAGTCAATTTAATTCATAAACTTTTTTGTTTGCTCGCCGCACACGATTCCAATTCAGTGATATTTTACGCTAAGCGGTTTGTAATTCGAAGTATAAATCAAATTAACTGCGATCGATTTCTAAATAAATTCGAAATATGTTCAAAGATAGACAGAATAGCAAATTTCAGGTAATTACTTAAACCAGCAAATTATAGGTCATATGATGTGTGCTCATATGAGGCGTTTTTTTTTTTTAATAAAACATTTAGTTTATTCCTTTAAAAATTAATGGAAGTTCTAAGGTTTTTATTTTAAAATTCAAAACAGTTTTATGTGTTATTCACAAAAAGGGAAATCGTGTCTGGACAAATTGAATGATTTATTATGTCGAATAACGAGATTGATGACTATTATAGGATGTTATGGTGTGCTAAGCGCTAAAAATATATCGTTTGATCAATAACCACGACAATGAAGTTTTATTATGTAAAGCGTACAAAAAGCACAAAAAGTTATAAAATATTGTATTATCTGGATACTAGTTCACCAAATCTCAAAAGGATTTACGTTATATCTTACAATAAGTATCATTTTGATAGTGAAATGAGAGTTTTCTGATTAAAAATGTAAAATTTAGTCATGGGATATTTTCGCTAAAAAATGAAATACCTACACACGCTACACAGAGGAACGCGTCCATCTAGCGGCCACTTCTATTACTAACATTTTTTTACACACAATACGTATCTTTTTATTTATCTACCGTATTTTAAAAAATCAGGGTGTATTTTAGGGATATTATTTGAGTATAAAAAGCCACATTCATACTCTATTTTAAAAGGCACACATAATGAAAAACAATTACACGATTTATAAATGCAAAAAAAAAAAATTACAGTTTTTTGCAGGATGTCCCGATATTGTAAAAATAATTAACTGAAATGTAAGCTATATTTAAAAGTCTGTTTTATTTTAACAGTTTTATTTAATGTTAAGGAATGCTCGAAAAATATACATATGCTGATCTGTAAATCTTTTTTGTTTGATTTAATCAAGGTGTTATACTATTTAGACTGAATATTACATGAAGTATCATATCTACTAATTTATACGTACTAAGATAGCAGGCAAATGATTGTAACTCCGTGAATCCAGATAACATTAATAGTAGACCATTAAAGCATCAATAATTTTGTTCGGTATTTAGTATTACGGTGAGGTACCATAGAAATTTCGACAAAATTAATAATTCATGCGGACGCTGTTGTCGCTAATGTCGCTTCATTAGTGAGAAACTCTGCCGATAGATGGCATTCCAAAGTTTTTTTGACCGGCTGTTGCTGACAGGTAATAATAATAACGGAAAAGTAGTAAAAATATTTTAAAAATTAAACATAGCATTTTAAAGTAAAATAATTTAGGTATCTTGTGTCAATTTGAACGGGTTATTTGGAATTATATTTAAAAAATATTTATATTTTATATTTAATTAAAATTTTTCTTCGAAGCCAAAAACATATATTATATTTTTATAAAAAATGAAAGCCCGCCGCGACAATGATTTGTTCATTGCCGTGACCAGGATTCGAACCTGGGTTACCACGGCCACAACGTGGGGTCCTAACCACTAGACGATCACGGCTACCGGGCTGGTACGGGTAGGTGTCAAAATAATAATACTTAAATATAAAACCTCTGGTGGCGAAAATTAAAACCTGGCATTTTCGTATTGAACAGCTGATATATGTAAGTGCCGTACACTGAACGCTTATTTTAGCAATGCGAATAAGAATACAACATTACTGTATGCGCGATTCCATTAATTTACTTAATTGTTATTACAGGTATGGTATTTATTTTTTATTTATTCATATTTTTCTCTTACAAACTATAATTAATAATAAACATAATGTGACCTCACTGGGGTTACCCGTGCCGAGGACACTTAATAATATACTTTTTTGAAATGTTTTTACATTTAAGAATAAACAAAGAAGACTAACTTAATAAACAGAAATAATTAAAAAATATTCACAGTTTTAAAAACTAGGTATATAAGTACATTTACATTGTTTATATTACAAAACGCACAATGAAAATAAGAAAAACCTAACATAAGCTATACATACACTTGTGGAGCAGTTGATTGAATATTAAAAAAAAAACCAGGTATAACTTTACTGTTCCCGGGACTTGATTAGTTCAAATTCTTGCCGCTAGGGGAATGTAGATGGAAACAAAATTTGCCTTCGCTGATTTATAAAAATAATCTTAAATAAAAACAATGTTTATAATAGACATAATCGCCATCGATACTACGTTAAAACCACACATTGTTATAATATTATGTACAGTACAAGTTCGGTTAAGTTTTTCAAAAGGTTACCGTACTTTTACTTGTCAGAATATTACATACAAAGTACAAAGTAGTGGCGTGCCCTGGCGATGGTTATATAAAGCTAAAAAACCTTATACACATTTTTATGAATTATTGAGAAATTGACATTTGATATTGACAAAATAATAAACTACGTAGGTAATAAAAATATAGTTTTCAAAATATCATAATTGTTTATTCCAGTACTACTATTATCACGCCATTTCCTAGTAGAAGTAGGCAGAGAGGATAGACCGCCACACTCGTCTATCCCGACATTCATTCCTAGCTTCTTTGACATTCATACATCTTGTCATACAGGCCCTTCGGTTGTCTGCTTTTGACATGACCAGACGTAAGATTTTATCTGATCTTTCTTAGTCGTCCTCGTCCTACGTTACTCTTCATTCTCGCCATATATGTATATCTGTTTTACCATTCATTCGTCATCCATTCGTTCTACATGACCCATATCAAATTAATTTTAAAGTAAAAAATAAAAATTTGATTGCATTATTAATTAGGTTCTAAAAAATGGTAGCTATTTTTTAAACCTTTCCAGTTACCCTTATTATTTTTTTTTTGTTAAATGTCAGTAAATAATTGCATCTAATCAGTTACCGGATTTTCCATGTCTACCGGTTTCGAGACGTAGCCGTCTCTTCGTCAGGACAATATTTACACCAACATCAACAGCACAAAAATAAAATCGGCGTTCTGACAGGACACATGCTGTTAGAAGCGGTTGGTTGTTTTGTGTTTTTGTGCTACTACTACTATTGTTATTTATTGACATTTTATAAAATGTTTGACAACGAAGTTAATGCTTCAGATATTATTTTTTTAATTATTTTTCTTTCAGTCGGTGTCTTGCCGCCATACTCTCACCTGGAGGTACCCTTCGCTCATGTGGCCCTGAGTGGGGATCTCCACGTGTCCCTCCACTCCCCTCCCACGCCACTGCCGGACCTCCAGCTCGCCATCCTCAGGCTGGACGCCGGAGTCACTCACTTCCTGGCCGATGTCAAGCTACACCCTTCGGTCACGCTGCAAGACCAAGAGCAGCTCTGGAAAACCAAAAACCAGAACTGGCTACCCGACCAAAGCAAGGACAATCCAAATAAGGACACAAGTTGGATAAGAGGCAGTCAGAACGAGCAAATTCCAAATTCAGAATGGGAAAAGAAAGCGAAACAAGACGTTGTTTTCTTCACCGTTCCTTGTGGATACTTCGTTAAAGGAGGAACATATTTGTTGAGGCTCCACGGAGCTGGAGAAAATTTGACAGAAGTAGAATCCGTTCAAGATTCTAAGTTATCGGGAGTTTTAGACGTAAGATGGCCCTCTCCGAAGCTATCTTTAACTCCAGAAAACATCCAGACGTTTCCAGAACATTCCGTAACTGGAATTGTGGAGTTTCCCGAAGTCATGTGTCCCCCGGTGGAGCCTGCTGCAGGTTTCCTGCCCGAGTTTTGGTTGGAGCTCTGGTTTTGTGGAGATGGAGGGCCGGCGCTCTGTTCGACGACACCGCTTGGCGCGCCTCTCTTTTCGGAGGCCGTAAAAGGCCTGTCTGGGAAGAGAGAAGTCGTGCTGAGATGTGAGCTCTTTGGTATAGCTGGAACCTATGCTCTTACCCTGAGGCCGACTCTACCACAGCCAACCCTGACGACCACCACAGCGTATTTGAAGGTAAGAAATATTATTTTAATACAATTGAAAAATATTTCACTTAAGCCTGATTATTATAGAACGACCAAGGAAGACATGGTATGATCAGATAAACCAAAATCCGAAGTCTGTTCATGTCAAAAGCAGGCAGAACCAAAAGGCATGTATGCCAAGATATATGAATGTGGAAGATGCTAGGATCCCAGGATAGACGTGTGTGGCTGTACCTTCTCTTTGCTTATTTCTTTGGAGAAATGGCGTGATGGTAGTAGTAGTAGTAGTATATGTATGTGTGTATATCTGTTATTGGTTTTATTTTGTGTTTTCTGCTGTTTACTGTTTTATATTCTCTGTGTCACAGTTAATATCCTTAACAAATAAAATAAGTGAATAAGAGATTTACATTCCTTGCAGTATTTCAATAGCTTGGTTTTCTAATTATAATCATTTGGGATTTAATCCAAGTTAGGTAGATATATTTTCAATATTGCCAGCATTGAAAAGTGTTACATCTTGTAACATCTTTTCTCACATCTTATTATCTATTTCACCATCTCCCCTGACATATTTACAGCGTACTAAATGAAATATTTTTAGTAGCAGAAACATCGTACATATTTGGTCTTGGCTGAGCAAGGCCTGATGCATCATTAATTATGCACCCCAGGGAGAAACGCTTTTTTGTTGGCATTTATATTTCATTTATCTGTTTCGTGTATGCAAGTTTTGCACATACTGACTGAAACATTCCATTACGGTTACTAGTGGTTTTTAAAAACCCATCCAACTTGTACAAGTCAATTTGTAGGATTTGAAAAATATGTATTAGTGCAGGGAGCTCTTACCCCAGATGGAGATGAACAGATGAAACAGGGTTAAGGTTCAATGCGTATTTATTAAGTTTTGAATAAAATGCGACTAGCGGCGACAAGTGATTTGAACTGACGGACTGTATGACTGATATTACTACGATTTTTTGTAATTTTATAGGCCTTCTTCTTTTGTTCTTCACGTCTTCATGGTAGAGATAATAAAGTCAATGTCCATTATTCAACCTGATTAAAGATTATATAAAGAGAACTCGGCCATTTAAGAGAGTTTTAAATATCGACAGTGTCAGCACATTCTGTTTTGCCTTTTGGCTTCTAGAACCCACCTGCCTCTGATTATGTCGATTGAAACAGTTAACCTTAAACTATGTTAAGCGGCAAATATTCTTACTATTGGAGAATATTATACCTTCATAATATCGAGTGATTGTTCTGGACCCTGGGGTCCTGGTTTGAAATGTTTTTGATTTAACGATCTAAATACGTAGTTTAATTTGTAATGATATTTTGGTCTCATGAATTTATTTATTAATTTATACGCCTTACGGGCTTTTACATTTATTAGTTACACATTCAAGTGCAGCAATGTGACATAAGTATATACATTAGATTAAAAGTAAGAATACTATAAGAAAAAACAAAAGAAACAATAAGTAAAAACAAGAAAATGTACCCAGATAGGTATAGGGGTATAAAAAAATATATTTAATATATATTTAATACACAAATACACACACATACATACACACGCATATGCATACATTCACATATACATATACATACACGTGTAAACTTATATAAATCTATATACATACGCATAAATATATGTATCATTATAGAAAAACATTTTAAAAAAAAATAGAAACATTGAGTAAAATTTAGTAAATAAAAAACAATATTAAGAAATTTTATACAGATTAATTTATAGACTTTAGAATACCTATAATTATATAAAGATAAACATAATTAATCAACTTCACTATACTCGTTTTCTGGCCGGTGTAGTCTAGGATTGGTGAATTGTAAAAATAATTATGACTGCCAGGAGATTAAAAAAATAACGTAAATAAAACAACAGGTACATTAATGCTGAAATACTAGTGAATTCCGGGACGTCAATTTGCTATTTTTTATAAATTTAATAAATCATTAGTAATTCTTATTTTGTAGAGAGTTGACATATTTGTTGTACACAATAAATAATCGTAATCAATGTTTTCAGTGGGTGTATTAAGTTTGTAATTGATGAATCTAAGGAATTTACGTTGTTTTCTTTCAAATTTTAAAATATGAATATTGTAATAAAGTGACCAAATTGTTGAATTAAATTCTAAATTACTTCTAACTAAGGCAGCAAATAGTACTTTGGAGGTAGTGAGAGAAGTATAATCTTTTACAGTTCGCTGCAAATACCCAAGACATTTCATCGCCTTACTAGTGATGGTATCAATGTGAGGAATAAACAACACCAGGTTTACTAGTATGGAAGGGCTAGTTGTTCCTATATATTGCAATAAGTATGGCAAAAGGACACTGCAATACAGAATACCAATAATATTTAACATGTTACCAAACAATATTAAAAATACTGAGTTAAATACAGGAGTGAGACGTTTGCTCAAAAAAGTTTTTTGTATTAGTGATAGTTTTTAATTTTTGATAATGTAATATGTAATGTTTTTCATGTAAAATTATTGTTAATGTAGGTTAAGTGAAAATAATTTGTGCAATTTATAAGAACCTGCTGACGAGTTTTATGTATGCAACTCAGCGGGACTTCAATTTAAGACTATTTTGTAAATATTTTTGAAAAATATTTTTTTAATAAAAAAAAATAATAATAATAATTTTTCATCAAATAAATGAAATTGAATGAATATCTCCCGACGTAAGACTGGATATAAGGATAATATGTCATACGATTTCGTTATTCAATAAACGTCCTGTGTGTAATAATGTTGGTCTTGCTCAGGAAAATGCATTGTTTTAAATAAATAAAAAAAAATTCTAAGTCGCTTTTTTGCGTCGACGCTATAGATTTCCGGTGAATCATTCGGCGAGTTCGGCGTGCGTCATCAATCTATGAACGTTGTACCCACAAACCGTTGCTGTTTTTATAATGTTTGGAAATAGTTTTGAACAGTTTCGGCGATCTTATTTCCCTTGTGTTTCCACTATCAGGCCAGTCACTAGTCACTAAGCCTCTGGGGTCCGAGACAAGGTACTGGTTACGCCTGGCTCAGCCCCGCACTGGACTCGGGCCATAAATAACGTTCCCAGGACCTCCACTGTCATCGTAAATTTATTAAGACCCCCTATTCGATGTGCAGACGTTTTCTCGCTTTTATAACCACGCCAAAACACGAAACTGCCATTTTTTCGCACAGAGCGTGCTTTTTAAAAGGTTACTCACAGGTAAACATTTACCAGATATGTTAAAATACATAATAAACACAAATTTAAATCGTTTTTCTATTGATTATTCAAATCTGAACGTCTGCTTGCCTGTTGAATCTTTTCATATACCTCTACTATAGTAACATTGCATATTTTTGTCAAAATTTTTATTCTATCGTTAACAATATCAACAATACAAAAAAATATACACCGTTTTAATTAAATTACCTTTTAATTTGGATAGCACAATATTTTATAAAGTAAACATACAATGACATGGGCTACTCCGTATGCATCCGCTGACGAAAGGATTTTTTAAGAGAGTCAACAAAAAAATTAAAATTCTTTTCATATGTTCTTCTCATTTCTATTGTTGGATATAAAAAAAATTCTAGTGGAATTATACGGAGTGACTTTTCACGGGTATTCTTTTTTATTTTTTTTATTTACTTATATACAGGTGTTCTTTAAACCCCGTCACATCCGAAAACGCAATGATCAGTATGGGCAAGAAGACATATTAGCACATTAAAAAACATATTTAGAACGAAGAAAATTAAAAAAAATTATACATTCGAAAAAACAAATGATTGCTAACTTCTGTAGGGGAGAAGCGAGGGAAGCGCGGCCGCGCTGTTGACTGTGTAACAGACTCCCCCTCACCCTCATCGTTTCTCCCCTGCAGAAGTAAGCAACTGTTTGTTTTTTTTAATATTTCGTTTTTGTAAATTTTATTCGTTCTAAAAATTTATTTCAATGTGACAATATGTCTTCTTGCACATACTGATCATCGTGGTTTCGGATGTGACAGGGTTTAAAGAACACCCTGTATAGAAAACTTTAATTAGCCCATAATTTAGGCTTATTTGTATTTTTTTGTTACAATGGCTGTTGTGTTCTTTTAATAAATAAATAATATATAAATATATATATGTATACAGGATGTTCTTCAAACCCCGTCACATCCGAAACCACGATGATCAGTATGAGCAACAATACATATTGGCATATTTAACAAAATATTTAGAACAAAGAAATTTTTTTATAATAAAATATTGTTAAAAAACCAATGGTTGCTTACTTCTGCAGGGGAGAAATGAAGGATGTGCGGCGCAGTATCAGACTCCCCTCTCCCCCCGCCACGTTTCTCCCCTGCAGAAGTAAACAACCATTAGCTTTTTTTGATATTTTATTTTTTTAAATTTTATTCGACCTAAAAAAATATTTTAATGTGCCGATATGTCTTCTTGCTCATACTGATCATGATTTCGGATGTGACAGGGTTTAATGAACACCTTTATATATTATTATGTGTATGTTTTCAATTATTGACAGAAGAATATCATAATTGGCTTTTATAATATCTGTCTGTTCTGTATGTGAAATAGAACCAAAACCCCGGACGAGTGTTTTCGACTCAATAGCTGCTCTCGTAATGCAGTGATTGGAGCATTTGCCTACCATGCTTGAGTTCCTTGGTTCGATTCACGGCAGGGTGGACGTGAAATATTGTATTATTTTTTAAGGTAGTTCTGTACTGTAATATTTCATTGTTCAAGGACTAGTACCTGAAGCGTAAGACTGATCGTCTTACCTTAATTTAATTTGATCGTGATACATTAGAAGAGTACACGACATGCCATGTGTTTTTCTAATGCAGTTACCTATGCGAAATCATAAAATGAAAAAATAAAATTATCGGTCGAAAATTGTAAAAACTATATTATATTGGTCACTGATTCTTTAAAATTGATTTGTTCGTCAACATTACCATTCCTTTTCTGAACCTAATGGTGTATAGGGCACTGCATTGGTACACCAATCGCAGCGTATCTTGATTATTTTTGTTACATGAAGGTAAGATGATCAGCCCTAAACTGTATAACAGCATCAATCCGGAATGGAAAAGCTTAGGTTTAAAACAGCTTTTAAAAAAAAATCAAATTTGGTTACTGTATGTCAGAAGGCAGCATTTAAATTAAGTTGATTTAGCTATGTCGGCTGGAAGAAGATGGAATTTTCTTTTATCTATTACTATATTTTATCTTTAAATGAAACACATTTAATTCTACATACAGCGCTGCTGAGAATCAGTCTGTATGACTTGTTTAGTAGTGCCGATATACTAAATATGTATATAAATATTATTATTTGGCTTTATAAATATGTTTACATTGTACTTTTTGAAAATGTCTTTTTGATAAATGCATATCTTACAAGACAACTTAGATTGTAAGCATATGATTGTACAAGTATTATCCTGTAAAAATGTGTTTTAAATAAATAAATTAAAAAAATAAAAGTTAAAAGTTTTACGCTTTAGTTATCAGTCCAGGGACTATGAAATATTCTACAGTGAAAACACCTTTTTAAATAAATATTTCATATCAACCATCTCGGGAATCGAACCCGAGACCTCTTGAATAGTAGGCAAACGCGCTTACCATTACACCACGGAGCTGACCAAATATATAATACAGATAAAGGCAATGATTTATAAGAAACAACTATTACATGTTTGTTTTTCTGTAAATAAAGTTACAGAAAATAGATAGTTAAATATAATGGTAAGCTGCGCATAATCGCTTATATGAACGATTCGCCTCTGATACATTGATGATTAATCAATATATTTATGGCACAGGAAAAAATAAAATCATGATAGACAGCCAAAATCGTAAGTAATAAAAATCCTCTAGACGTGTTTTGTCTTGAGTGACAAATAACATGTCTTACACGTCTTATTTTATTTTCCCTTTTCTCGGAATTTCCTTTTCCTGATGAGGAGTTGAAAGGTCCTTAGTATCTGTAAGGATTTGATCCTTTGATCCATATTTTGACGAGGGTGCCTCTTCATGAGCTATCAAATTATATTATATTTTTCTAGATTCGGCGCACAATTTATTTTGTGAAAGATTTGAATCTCGGCACTGTCAAAAATAAAACAATTTGATGGAGGTAAACACATCCATTCACACACATAAACTCTTAATACGATATGAGGACCTTAGTATCGAAATGGGACGATAATCATTTTCATAATTTTTCAGCAGAGATAAATTTCTGTTTCCAATATTTATAACCAATATTAAATATACTTTTATACCTAAATAAATAAATGGGTAGAGATGAATTTTTAGCACTTCAAATACAAAAGATATGTATTATTTAAATAAAGAATACACGATTTGAGAATGTCTTTGTCCGTTTTTGAAACCAAAATATGAAATTGTCCGTTTTTAAAACCCATAGAACTGTAATGGTCCGTTTTTAAATTAAATGTTTACTATGGTCAAAAAGTAATGATAGGGGGGGTTTATGTTCAGCATATAGAAATATATTTTTATTTGATACTTTTACCATATACTCTTCTAAACTGTAAAAATAACAAAGACGCTCCCACTTCGGTCTGGAATGTCCACTTTTGATGCAAAGATAGCTAAAATTTAAAGAGTCAGTTCGTCGGGTTGAGGACAGACTGGAGTGGAACAGACTAATCAGAAGTGCTCATGGTGATCACGATCCTCAGCATTGAGGGACCAACTTGGAAGAAGATTATTTATATATATATATATATATATATATATGTATATGAATATATTTTTATTTATTTATAAATCATGTAACACAAAGTATTTTACAAGTTTAATACATTATATTACATTTCCAGGAGTTACAAAAACTTAATTCGGGGCATAAATAATATTAACATTAAAAAAAATAACACATATGAACACAAGAGAACAACAAAGAAACAAAGCAAGTTTAGCACCTTTGTAACTAAATATAGCACAACAATATATACGCCAAAAACCTTTTCTTACACAAGCAGAAAAAATATATAAAAAAAACGCTTTTAAGAATAAAAAAAGTAGTGAATCTACGAAGGGAGATAAGGTCATTAACATCACATGCCATGCAGATAATGCTACCATTGTGATGATGAGAACATATCCATCTCAGTTAGTAAACATCTGGATGCTTAAGAAATGTCGTATAGTACAATGAACAAATGATTATTGGAAACATAATTCGGATATACACAACGTGTGTCAGACCAAATCATGGTGTATACAACAGAGGCGAGTAGTATAAATGTAATATAAATGTAGTTGCTAGTCATACGAAAAAATGATATATAATGTACCGTGACATAAGCTTCCCCTTGTTACATATCGATGTACTTACCCACAACTTGAAGGTAGGGGGTCGGTACTGTATCTTCGTAATCGCTCGAGAGAGCTTATCTTCAACTACATCATCATAGTGAAGGTATGGCGTCCTTAGCTTCCCATCATAATCGCGGCCCAGACGAGACATAATATGACTTGAACTTGTAATATGTTTGAGTAACCCTAACGGGATTTTAAAATTATGGATAAAATTAAAATTATTTTAACCCCAGTGAGGTCACATTATTTTTATTATCAATCATATTTCATAATGGAAAAAAATATGAATAAAAAAAAATATTACAAAATATAATATATAAATACAATATATTGTAAATAATATATGTACATCAGTAATACAGAGATGATTTTTTTTGTGGATTTATTAGTACCTACCTACATATTACATATATCTTAAGAGTACGCATTGTTTTTTATTTGTTTTATTTTATTGTGTCTATTATTACTATAATTATTGAAATACATTAAAAAAAACTTATGACTACTAACGAGATTTTATTAATAATCTAGTAAAATTATATTCGATTGTAGAAATTACATCTATCTTAGATTAAATTTTATTAAAATTAATCTTATATAAATTCTAATAAACTGCTTTAATAACATATAATGAAAACCAAATTTTGGTCTACAAACAATTTTTAATTTTTCTTTTGTGACTATTGGTGTTCACATATTATAATTGGTGAAAGATGTTTAGTGTTATTATTTTTTATTTTATAAATTGAATTTACATTGTGATATCTTTTACTGTTTGTGAACTGAAAATGAAATAAAAAAAAAATAAAAAAATAAAAATCTTGAAATGTTTTTTTTACGTGCTAAGAGGGGGTTATGTAATGAAATTGCGTTATTAAATTAACAAAATAGAATATTAATGAAATATAGTAAGAGTGGCTTTTATTATGGTATTTAACGTTAAGTGATTTATGGGTTAATATTTTGATTATGTATGTAAAAAAATATTATTGCCTTATTTTATTTACAAAATAATACTTGATATTTCAATGGTCATTAAAGTGAATTTCTTTTAAATACATGGAAATATGTCGATTCTGCGGTGAATCAAATTTGAAACGGTTTGTTATATTTACTCAAGGCATGCTTATAAAATATTTTCCCTGTTACTTTTTGAAAGGGTTGAATAGGCAATTCAAAAAATGAATTCATGAAATTTATAAATTATACCAAAATATAAGTGCTTTTGAAATATTATAATCCGCTGTGGGAGGTAAACATTTTGATTACTGATTTTATTTATTTTATTTTATAAAGTATTGAAAAAAATATGCATATATATGTAAACGAATATTTTATTATATAAAATATATACAATTACGTTTGTTGTTTTTTTCATATTGTTTTTATTTCTTATACAATATAATAATAAATAAGTTTATTATATTAGAAATCAAACACTGATTTGAGTCTCTTGGACACTTTATTTTATTTTAACAAATATAAAAACGAAAATTTCGTGACAAATGTTTCGCCTTGTTAGGGTATTTTCAAACGAATGTTTTAAAAGTTTCAAAATGCTCTAACAAGGCGAAACAATTGTCACGAAATTTTTGTTTTTATATTTTTTAAATTGTAAAAATAAAATAAAGTGTTCAGTAGACACTCAAGTCATTGTTTGATTTCTAATATTATAAGTTTAAATATGGAGTTTTACAAAATAAACACCAAATCAATAAATAAAAAATAAGTTGTATGTCTGTACTTATTAACTAAGATTTATTCCTAAAAGATTATTCGCAAAAGTAAGGATAGTATCATGAAATACAATTTGAAGATATTTGTCTGTACAATAAGGAAGTTCAGTATTACGGGAAATTGGATATAAAATGAAAACGAACTATGTAATTTGAACGACGTTGCTGTTTTATGTGAATCAACCAATGAGAAGAGAATTATGTAAAAATTCCGGTTTGCTTTCCGTCAATGGATAAATCGCAGAACTGATCGATAAAATAAGCGGAAGAGAACCTCTAACGTCACACACACGACTTATTTCAGAAACACAAAACTTTAGAAAAAATCATAGCCTTGATAATACGATATATAAAAATAGCTTTAAAAAATAGGCTTATAGTCTATAAACAATTTTTTTTTTTTTAAATCACTGAAATCACTCATTCAATAATGATGTTTTGACTTGTGACCTTTGATCCGATACGATTCAAAAATTATAAATGTGTTGATTTCAGGCCAGTTGGTCGGAGCAGTTCGTCCTCACGGTGCACGCGCGCAGCGTGCTCCCGTGCGACGCGCACGCCGGCGGAGTGCCCGTGCTGCTGCAGTACCCGGCGTGCGTGCTGGAGCGCGCCGACCGCGTGCGCGTGTTCGCGCGCCCGCCGCGCGCACCGCCGCACTACGTGGCGGAGCTGCGCGTGACGCGCGGCGCGCACGCGCTGCGCTTCCCGTGCGAGCTGTTCAGCGAGCGGTACCCGGAGTACTGCTTCGTGTACGTCAGCCAGGCCGTCAGCGGGGCGGTGTCGGACGTGAGGGAGGAGTGCCTGCCGACTCTGCCTGTCACCGGTAAGTACGCGAATTGCAGGTCAAGCGGGCGGGGCGGCATATTCACGAATAGCCGACGGGTTATCCGTTTGAAATGTTTCAGAATCTACCCTAAGTAGCTTCGTAATAGCATACGTATCAGATGGAGGTACCTGACGCATTATCCACTCTAGTAATAACCGGAACAATCCAAATTGTCGTATAACGCATTTAGCCGAGATCCTACCGAGTGAACACCCCGAACTGAAGACGTATTTCCGAGTGATGCGAAGTGTCACGAATGCATAACGCGTCGCGTTTTTGCGAAAATGATAGCGTGCGATACGCTTCGAGAACGTCATTCAGTGGTGGAATTCTGAATCTTCTCTCCCCCCAGAGAGTGATTAATTTTAAGAATTTTATTTATTCAATGCGACGACACTTTGCTTTATATAATGGCCACACTGATGATTAAACGTCAAATGGTGTATAAAACTGCTTCAAAAACGAAAATATAACTAATACGGTCAATTCAAACTATAGTCCTTAAAATGTAACATGATTAGAATGACAGCTGTCAGATAAAGTGACGACATAACTTCGTAGTATTTTTTATTGATTTATATTTTTTATTGATTTTTAGTTATTTATATTGACACACGAAAAATCATTTGTATCAGGCGTTTTAATTTATTTTTTTTCTACAATGCTTGAAACATAAATCAGCGTTAAAACTAAAAGAAAACCGTTTTTACAAGGTTACATCATTTTGCAAAAACGTTATAGATGGGACAAATTGATCAACGTTAATTTATCGAATAAAAAAAGAATTCATTTGATGTTGTTCATTAAAAAAATAGAAATGTTTCATTTTTTCTTGAATAATTGTGTTTAACACACTATAACAGGCTTGTTTTTGCGTTTTTTATATCAATTTTCGGAAACAGAGTTTCATGATTGCATGAAATAACTGATAAAATCGATTTGATCAGTGATCAGTAATTTCCTATCATTAATGAAATTAGTTTGACAGCTGTCATTCTAATTAAGCTATATTTTAAGGACTACAGTTAAGTGTTTTGGGTAATGCTTAAAGTCGCAATAATGTTATAAATAAAAAACCATCATGTTTGATTTCACGTGTTTATATTTTTTGACGTTTAATCATCAGTGTGGCCATTTATGAAGCAAAAATTGGTCGCATGTAAAAAATAAATATCCCCAAATTATTTACTCTCTAGGGGATAGAGAAGATTCATAATTGCACCCCAGGTCAGAAGCCCTGAGAAACAATTCACTAGATATGCCCTTTAGCTCTATAGCATGAAACAAAAACGTTCCAAATTTTTGTTTCGGTTTTTAGTTAGGTTTTTAGTTTAACAACAAACGTGTAACGGACGGTTTCGGTTTTCGCTTGCAATTCTCGACTCAAGTACCTACGGCTCGTTGTATTGCTGTAATATGTAGCAATTTTTTTAGTTTATATCCGTAAAATGGTTTTTCTCCGTATGAGCAACCCCATTAGGTTTTTTTAAATGGAATTTGCGTTGTTTTTTACCTAGATTCTTTCAATTTATCTAAACCGTTCTTCTCTGCATTTTCTCATGTGGAGTAGAAACTAATTGAAACTCTTCAGGAGATGCCAGTCTGTTGACAGTAGTCAACAGGCCTTCTGTTCCACTAGAATAGTGTTCGGCATTTTGTTCCCTACTTTGGTATTTTTTTCTAATTGCCTGCACTATTTTGACCATGTATAGTACTACCTCTCGTGTGAGTTCTTAATTATCTATCACCAATGGGATGTCGCGTTGATCTTCACCCAGGCTTCTGCATTGCGACTCCAGCAGTTGTCTCTGAAAGCTGAAAATGGGGCAATGCATCATTAGGTGAGGGACATCTTGAGGAGTTTCATCGTCACATAAGCAGCTGTCGATCTCGGAGAGCTATTAGGGTATTGCTCTAAGGGTATAACTCAATTTAGACGCTTGTAGCGCACCCGTCACATTTCGTTATATTCTCCTTAAATTCCTTAGGTGGAAAGTATTTTACCATATTTTTTAATTTTCGACTAATCAATGTAGGTATACAAGACAAAGCGTGTGAAATGTTAACAAAGGTTTATGATAAGTCTGCTATGAGTAAAACAAAAGTTTACGAGTGGTATAAGCGTTCCAAAGATGGCCGAGAAGATGTTGCAGATGACGAACGGCCCGCACGCCCCAGCACATCGACAACCGATGAAAACGTGGAAAAAGTTCATGAATGGTAATAGTCGATCGCCGAATTACAAAAGGAAAAGTTTCTGATGATGCTGGCATATCGATTGGCTCATGCCATTAAATTTTTCGAATGTTTTGGGTATGAAACGCGTGGCAGCAAAATTTGTTCCAATTTTTTTTAATTTCGAACAAAAACAGCGGCGAATGGAAGTTGCTCAGGTGCCACTAAATGAAGTCAACGACGATGCAAAATAACTGAAAGGGTGACGAAACATGGGTTTACGGATGTGACTTCGAAACTAAGGCTCAATCGTCCCAGTGGAGGCATTCAGGGATCGCCAAGACGAAAATCGCCGAGCTCGCCGAACACATCTAACCCTAGCGGCTGCCACAGACAAAGTAAACAATTAATACAGCTGAAAATTTTTGTCTACTTCAGGAGCATGTATACCAACATAATTTTGGCAATCGAGCTCTTCAAACCCGCGAAATTAAATCAATTCCCGTTATTTTCTGAACACACCTCGTATTTTTTTGAAACCGTATACCCTAAAAACGCTGAAAATGAGAAATATCTTTGAAATCCAATTCAGTCTTTGTAATTTCGTGAAAGCGTTCCGCAAAAACCCAGTCTAATAAATACAGGCATTATAAACGTATCTAAAAGTAATACGAAAATAAAACATTTCCAATAATTATGGTTGCCTATCAAATAGAGCAATGAAACGCCCTAAACCTCAACTCGTGATAGGAAATCGATTATTTACCCTTTTTTACATCAAACTCAGTTTCTGATTACTTCTGAAAGGGGGTATTTTCAGCTATTCATAGTGATTTACTTGCCCTCAGCCTTAGGTAATCCCCTACTCTAAGCCAACAGTCTAAATTATTAATTCCAAAGCCATGATTCAAAATTATCATCATCATAATTTGTTGACGATGAGTATCCATCATCAACATTCCCTTTTCGCACCTAATGGTGCATAGGGCACTGCGTTGGTATACAAATTGCAGCGTATCATGATCATTATTGTTACACGAAGGTAAAATGATCAGTCTTACGCTTCAGGTACCAGTCCAGGGACTATGAAATATTTTTGTGTGAAACACCGTATTGAAAAAATATTTCATATTTACCCTGTCGAAAATCGAACCCGAGACCTCTTGCGTGGTAGGGAAATGCGCTGATCATTACACCATGGTAAATGTTACACAGTGTGTAAAGTGGCCACTTAAACCAGCCAATGATAGGTCATAAGCCTTGTAGATGCATAGACTTCTATATTCGCTTCTCCAAAATGTTCTCCATCTTTTGTTGTAATGTGTTAATATTAACGTTGGGGATACCTGACAGGGCACTAAGAGAAGGGAGTTGAATCCAGTTCTTGTCTACAAACGTTTGGACAAACTTGGCCTCCGTGGTGTAGTGGTCGAGACGCATGACTCACGCACGGAAGGTTCCGAGTTCGATTCCCGGTGAGAACACAAAAATTAAAATGTGATTTTTCTCAAGCCTGGGTGTTCTGTGATGTAATTCACCACTGTAATTGGGCCTCCTGGCCTGTTGTGGTACAAAAATAATTATAAATTATAAAATATTGTCGATAATTTCCACATGATTAAATTTCAATTTGAATATTCATATAAGCTATTCAGAAGTATATCAGATCACAGCAGTATTTCTTTATTCCATACAACGCTATGGAGAAGACTAGAGATTTCTCTAGATGGATTTTAGTTCCTCAATATGAACAATAATTTAAAATAATTTCATTTATGGGAAGATTACGAAATGTAATAGATTTAAAAAGGTGTATTCTTCTATAAAAAACAATAATATGTCCACACATAAATTACGGTTCATCCACTTTTTTTATGTAATGAAGGAGAAATTCAAAATATACAAATTCTTCAAAATCAGGCAATGAGGATTATACTCAAAAGAAATATATATTCTAATGTCGAAAGAATGCACAAAAAATTGGTTTGCTCATAGTAAAGCAACTAATTAAATATAATGTGGCAATTTTTATACATAAAATAATTAAGGGGATGAATAAAATAAAAACAATAATAAAATTTGACCAACAATGTCATACATATGAAACAAGGGGTAAAAAAAGATAAGATTACCAATGAGGAAAAAAACAGAATCTCAAAACTCATTGTACAAAAGATTAAAGCTGCACAATGAGTTACCTGAAGAAATAAAGGAAATATAAAAAAAAAAAAATATTTAAAATTAATTAAAAAAAAATTGTTATTGAGAAATTTTGATAAAAGAGTTGGAATATTATCAAAACTTTATTAGTTCTTAAGATGTTATGAACTAACTAATTAAAGCATAAATAAATTAATAATTTTTCCACTACTTTGTCAAGTTACATATCGAATTAATTTAAAATGAAACTCTTAGTAATTTTCTTACACATAAGAGTTTAATATACTAAAACACAACTAGTTTCAGGTATTCTGAATTACCCATCATTAGGTGTAAATATAAGCTAAACTAAAATATTGTGGGCTTACAAGAAAAATTGACCAAGTGACAAAAGTCAATAATGTTCAGGGGAGCCATTTTAGTATTTTCTAGAGTTCAATTGCTTCTCAAAGATCAGGTTTTTCAATTAGGCGGTTGGTAATTTTACACTATATGCACGGTACTTTTTAACTTTAATGTAAAGTATAAACGTATTTAAAAAACATTATAACTTTTACACAAAAAAAAATAAAAAAAAATTCGTCAATTAGATATGAAATTAAGCAGATAATCATTTTTGTTTCGTTCATTGAGGGAGGTAGTATTTTATTTTAAAACTCTAAATTATTTTTTTAGATTTTTTTTTTCAATAATCCATTTTTGAAATATTTATGAAGGTTAAATAAACACAGAAATACGAAATAAATAATAAAGAACAAATAATTAAGAAGTGTTACGTAATAATTAAAAAAAAATAATTTATTAATGAACTTTTTATAAAAAAACCGTATCTGTCAAATACAAAACGTATACTAACTTACTAACTATTAACTACTTACTATAACTAACTCTTTACTGGTGACATCTACCTACAAGTAAAATTGACTAAGTGTTACTTGGTCAATTCTTTGGATCTTAAATTTATTAATTAAACTGACCATAAGTGTTGGTCAGTTTTACTTGTCAAAAATCTGTGAGCTTCTATCCAATGGTCAAATATTTTACATTTTTTTTCTGGAGTGTCAGATCGACTTTGCATTTACACCAGTCAAGCATTATGCTAATACGATGTCCAAAAATCGATAATCTCAATTTCGTCATTTTTGCAAATGGTCACTTTTACTTGTAAAACCACGATATACATACATGGATTAGTACTCAGGTACTGATAGGGTAGGTTGGAAGGGGCAAGGCAATGTGTGGTGAAAGGGGTGGGTTTTTTTAATTATGGGAATTATTGATAGCAGGGGTGAAAAGTTTTGGAATATAATATTATAAATTAACGTTTTCTGAGAATTTATTTTTTTTCCATTCCAAAACTATTTGTTTTATTCACATAATATTAAACTTTTACATTCTGTCACAAATAAAGGTATGATAATGAATAACTTAGAAAATATTGAAATAAAAAAATTCTTAGAAAACTTTATTTATTAATATTATATTTGAAAATTCTCCACCCCTGCTATCAATATTCCCCATAATTAGGAAAACCCACCCTCTCCACCACACATTGCCTTGCCCCTTCCACCTGACCCTATCAGGATCTAGGTCCTAATCTGTGTATACATTTTAGTTTATTTTATTTTTACACCTGATGATGGGTTATTCAGAATACCTATAACTAGTTGTGTTATAATATTATGTGGTATAAATTAAAAGTGTTTTACTTTAAATAAATTCAAAATGTTTTTCCACAAAGTAAACGCTGAAACAATATGTAATATAAGTTACGCATCGTTGATTTTGCCATTGCAATTCTTCTTCAGATTTGGCTTGAATTATTTTAATCAATTCGAAAAAATATTCTGTGTCACTGTTATTAAAAACTTTTTTTGTGTACATGGTAAATTAGACGGTTTAATAGTTTTGCCGGATTAACTTAATTGCCGGTTAACCCTGCATTTTTTGTGATATAGAATTTTCGCCCTAAATGTAGATTCAGGCATCCCACATAATAAAACATCGTTAGAATAATTTTATATCAGTACATAAATGAGTAGGTAGTAATATGTAGTTTGAATAGAACTCGTCTGGTCTTTTTAATGTCGGTTCTCATTAGTGACTGGCAAAATAAACAGTTCATTTTTGCTTCAATCCTACGCCGACGTGCGTATTCATAAAATATGAATTTTAAAATAAGGGTGAGGTTTCTTTGCGTGAAATTTTATTGAAAGCATACAAAAATATTGTATCTCACTTTTTTCCACGTCACCCCTAAGTATTTTCTTGCGTGCAATTTTAATGACTCGCTTTCACAAATGCTAATATTGTACATATGAGTACATATGTAGGCAATGATTATAATATTACTAGCAGGCCGACTGTTATATGATAAGAAATTTGGCCCTTCGGGCCTCAGTTGATAATTTAGAATCTCGGGCACTGTGAAATTTCACCCATTTGAGCTTCAAATATATTTTTTGCTGTTAGGAGCAATCTAAATATAATAATCAACTGGGTTGTGGTCCCGTAGCAAGTGTCGCGGACACAGGGGATCAAAGATTCGAGCTTCGCACCCCGCTCTACCACAACTTGGTTTCTATTTTCTTATATAAACATGGTTTCGGTTAATCATAAGAACACAAGTATTTATTTTTAAAAAGTAAATAAAAAATAATAATCTGTCACTCGGAATAACGCTTCTAAAACCACACAGTTATAATATATTAAATATCTCGGCTGCCTCCGCGGTGCAGTGGTTAAGACGCTTGACTCACGGATGGAAGGTTTCTTATTCAATTCCTGGTGAGAACACAAAAATTAAATGTGATTAAAGCAACTATTTTTGCCGGTCTGTTATTTTTTTTTATTACACAATAAACCTAATACTCACTTTTTTATGTTTTCTCAGAAAGCGACTTTTTCTGCTGTCTGTTGTTATTACACCACAATAAGACAGGAGGCTCATGTAGCACTTTTTTTTTTCCACTCAACATTTTGCCATCTAGCGGCCGACCTGTGAAAAGTTAAATCAAAATCTCATTCAATATACGAACCACTACAAACTCAACTCAACTCGCTTATGAAACTTCTCGCTTAGCCAGTACATGTACTAAAATTAAGAATTTTTACCAGCGGGCAAAATAAGCTCGTACAGGACAGACGCAATCAATCATTTCTAGAAGAAATATTGTAAACAAGCAGGCAATAGATATAATGGATGTTAACACACCTTGTGTTCGATTTTTTCCAAGTAAAGATAATAAGATCACACAAACAAACAAAAAAATACAACAAATTAGTCTGTAATGTATTCTCCTTCATTATTTTACAACAAATTAGTCAATAATTTAAAGTATTAAATGCTATTAAATATTTCTATATAACCAGTTACCGACTTTTATATGTCTACCGGTTTCGAAACATACCCATGTCTATGTCAGGACACTAATTTAACCAACACCTTTAATTAGTGTCCTGACGAAGAAAGGGTTACGTTTTGAAACCGGTAGACATAATAAAGTTTTTAAGTGGTTAAATACAGATATTTAATAACATTAAGTTTGACCACAAAGTTAATGTTAACAAATTACAACAGGGATGGAGAATACCTTAAATAAGGGAATATGGAAGTCTAGGCATTAACAGGGCTTATGACAAGTCATTGGCTGGTTTAAGTGGCCACTTTACACACTGTCTAACATTCACCATTTTGCCTATGTTTGAACAGCCACATCTCCTCAATTCCTCCACTTGTTGATTTTAGTAAAATTAAAGAGCTGGAACCTTTATTGTTGTGAAGAGGTTCATCTGACTGAATTATTTCACATACTAGGCAACGCCTAAAAACAATTATCCAATTTTTAAACTTCTTGGACCAGTTGGTTTCATTACAATATTTGAGTTTGTATAAATGTTTGTCGACAAAAGACTGGATTAGTTAGTTAGTTAGTTACTGGAATAGTTATTATATTTAACAAATTAAAACAGGGATGGAGAAAACCTTCAATAAGGGAATATGGAAGTCTAGCCATTTACAAGGCTTATCACCTGTCATTGGCTGGTTTAAGTGGCCACTTAAAGACACTACAATTATAAATATGAACATCTTTCTTCCCCTCCTTATCCTCTATTCATGCATCCCTGTCCTAATCCCGCTCCATTTGCAGTTCATTTCTAAAAATATACATATTTATATCTGTCTTTTTTCATTATATAAAAAAAAAAATGTTATAAAAAACATTTTTAAATGTATAAACTTTATATTTTCTTTAATAACTTCGTACAGTTCTGAGTTCATGTAATATATCTGTTGTTTACTATAAATATGTTTGTAGAGTTGTTGGCATCCCAAATAAAATAAAATAAAATAAATTAAGGTGATTTTAAACGAAAATATGAAACTAATTCATGGATGGCGCTTTTATAATTTTTTTATTATTATTTAACAAAAAATAAGATAAGTTGTTTTCTGTTTTATACACCATTTTGTAAAAAGGACCTAAAATATATTGCTGTGGTATTTGTTACAATCAAAATAGTGTAAAGTTTTTGCAAACCAAGTTTTGTAAAATTTCCATTGAAAATAAACATAAAAATGGCATTTTTCAATAAAAATGTATAAAAACGCCATCTATGAATAATTACTTTCATATTTTCGTTTTCTTCTTCGCAGTCTCAATCCTGGGGATTGGTTTGCAGCAAAGTCTTGCATCTCGTCCTCCATTGGTCCCTATTGTCTGCAGCCCTCTTCAGCTCGACATATGAGGCGCAGTTCAAATCTTCGCACACTTGCTCCAAATATTCCCGTCGGGGGCGCCCTCTATAATTTGTCCCCTCAGCCATTCCCTCTACGATGTCGTGCAGGAGACCCCCATGGCGCATAATGTCGGCTCGCCTCTCTGAGATGGTTTTGATTAGGTGCCTACCTTCTTCGATTCTGTTGAGAACCTCGTCAATAGTGATGTGGTCTGTCCAGCAAATTCCTAATATTTTCTGTACCACCACATCTCGAAGGCCTCTAGTCTTTTTTTATCTCTTTCGGTAAGGCACCATGTCTCACAACCGTACATCAATATGCTCCATACACATATCTTGGCGAGTTGCTTGCGGAGTTTTCGATTGATATTATTTGACTCAATTTTTTTTGTTAAGAATCACCTTAAGTACATAAGTAAGTGTAGGTACTAATTAATGATCATTTTTTGTAGCTTACAATTTTTTAATATCACCGCTCGCCACTGGGCTAGTTAGTTATATACTATAACTATAAATAATACTCAATGGGATTACCGTTGAAGTACTCACCATATATGTATAATATTGTACTGTTATACTGTCATATAGTTAAGTTTCTTGTATTTTCTTGCAGGCGGCACTCGTAATTAGTGCCCGTAGGGCATTCAATGGCAATTTGTGTTTACTCCTGCACGAAAATCTTAACTGAAAATATGAATATGTATGCTGTGTAAATTTGTGCTAATTAATATCATTCAATAGATTATGCAGATGCATGGGTAAACAATTACATATTATTACATTTTGAACATGAATGTAAGTTCTAAATGTTGAAAGTAGGCTCAGTACCACCACGCCAGTTACGATTCTATCACACTGCTCTAAAAAGTGCTTCGACCTCAAAGTAATAATGCGCCAAGCTATATAGGAGCCCAAACGTAGAAAAACCATTATATGACTATTGGGTATTAAGTTAGCTTCAGTTCGTAGCAAAACAATGGGCCGTACTCAGGTCAAGAATTGCCAAATGGATATTAATTTGCATTGTAAATACTTTTAAATATGTACCTGTGTATTTATTATTGCAGGATAATTCCAATTTATTTTTCTATAATACGCCTATATTTATTTTATGAAACTGAAAATACACGTATGTGTTTATTCTTTTATTTATTTTTTCATTTTATTCACAATATACTTATGTTACATTTATTGAGACATAAATCCCAACTCCATCGAACCAAAGTCCTGTGTTGAGTTTGTTTGTTTGTCCGTCACATCTCCGAAACGGCGAGTCGTAGCGGCCTGAAATTTGGACACGTCATTTAAGATGCAATTTCAAGGTTGACGTTGCTTTTTTTGAGCAAAATTTGAATCAACCTCTACTCGATAAAAACTCCAACTTTATATGGACGCCTAGTGCGGCCCCGGCATATTGCCCGTAACCAACTGTCATTATCAACAGTAAACATACTTTGATTTACAAATTTATCTTTGATATAAGGAAAGTTTTTAAGCAATATAAAACACGTGTCGGGACAATAAATGCCAAAAATCAATATAAATCATGGAAAATATTCGAATTTACCTGTGAAAACTGTCTTCTTTAACACCTTTGACGCTCTTACTGCTGTAACCAAACATACTGCAATTCACAATAATCGATTTTTATTTATCATAACGTAAATATCCAAGTTATTTACAAACAAAGCCAAGCACAGCTACAAAAGCATCCGATTGAACCGTTATGTTTATGTTGTCAAACAAAACAAAATGGCCACCAATTTATTGCTAAGCAACAAACCAGCATTGCTTGCATTCTATGAAACATAGTGATAGGGCTTCTCTATAGGTTCATTCATTATTACTCTGAGGTTTCGACTGTTATTTTGCTAAATAGTTTCACGTCACCGGCCTGGTTTATTGTTTTCGTGGGCAGAGAGGTGGCCACAGTTTTCTTAATATATTTATTAACGAACGTTGTCCATTTATACAATATAAAGGTTTTTAATATTACAATAAAAGAATAGTTAAAAGCATTTTATAAAAAAGAAAAGAAGCATTGGCAAACATAAGGGACATCAAGACAAGATCTGGACAATTTAAATCGCTGTAAACTCAAACCAAAAAAGTTCAGATCTTGTCTTGAGTTAACAATACGACAAAGACGGGATTGGAGAGTAAAGGCCATAGTTTGTTCGATGGTGATCGATGAACAGTACTTCATTGTTTCTCAACCTACGAGTCGGAATATGGAATTTTACTTGTCCCAGTAATGACGGAAAATTGATTATACCATTTAATATGCCGAACATAGATATGAAATCAATATTAGTTTTACGTTTCTGTAGACTAGAAATATTTAACATTGACTCTACATCAGCATAAGAATAATTACCCCTCTTTAGTCCAAGCATCCACGCTACTTTTTGAAGCAAGCGACGCACAGTGTTTTGACCCATACAAGCTACAAGATAAAAAGTCACTTTTGAATTCTTAAACGATGACGTCATGGGGGCATTACCAGATAGTTAGTGTGACGATTGTAAGCCTAATTGGGGTGTTTAATGCTTAGGGTGATTCATACCAGAATATGAAAGTCGGATAATTGGTTTTTGAAAGCCTAATTACATTTATTTGCATTTTGGCGTCCGACGTGTAAAGGTTGTTTATCAAGTTTAAAGTTTTTTATTTCGATTTTTAAAAAAAATGGAAGCTATTTTGGAAGGTATGTTGTATAGTTTTTTTTCTAATATTTTAATGTATTTCATTTAGGTACTTAAAAAAACAATAATTTAACTTATGTATTTTTCAGTAGTTAAAAAAATATCAATTTCTAACTTCTCGAGAATTTATCTCGGAGAGTATATCAAAGTAGCAAAATATTATTTTTATTTTTCAATAGACCAATTTATTGTTAATTCATTACAGTTTCGATATTTTACCGCACGAAGTTGCATCTATCTTATTTTGTTATTTTACAGGTACCAGATACGAGATTTCCAGGCAAGA
The DNA here is from genome assembly GCF_059751315.1 of Micrasema longulum. Classification (NCBI taxonomy): domain Eukaryota; kingdom Metazoa; phylum Arthropoda; class Insecta; order Trichoptera; family Brachycentridae; genus Micrasema; species Micrasema longulum. The sequence goes on from NW_028278586.1 coordinate 222,573, forward strand.
ATTGTACGTGATGTGGAAGAGTTTGACGAAGAAAGAAAGGCTTCAAGGAGTGTTAAATAATATTGTTAGTAAATTTGAAGTCGGTGAACTCAGTGCAAGTGGTGAAAAACTGTTAAAAAATCAAATTAAGCTTATTTGTTTAAATATTAGCAGAAAATGGACCGAATCTGGCTGTAAACTAGATAGATTTGTTAAAAAAAAATTTGAGTGGCTCGACGGTAGTGAAAATATTTTGATATGTGAAAACTTTCGACAAAGTCCTTCAGTAGACATGAATGAACCATCTACGTCTACTGGAAGGCCCGCAAAGGATTTTGGGGCATGCAGTGATCAGTGCAAAAGGACAAAAGTGCGTGATTTAGTGAGTACGAAGACATCTGAAGAACTTTCGTTTGCCACGCAGGTATCTATTCGAGCATCAGGAAAACGCACAGTTGCCGATCTCCTAAAGAAAATTTTGAAAGCTACTCCCAATGAAGTAGCAAAAATACGTAGGGAACGTCAACAAGTAAACAAACAGCGGGCATTGACAATTGAGGAAGCGCTAAGTTTATACGTTGACTGTAAATGATCTTCGCATTCCTACAAAGTTATGCGTAAAAATGCCATAAAAACCGGCCACAACATATATCCGGCATTTTATAGTTTAAGAAAAGCAAAAAAAGCATGTTGCCTGAGCAAGGAATTTGTCAAAATAACGGAAACTAGTGCAGAAATCCAGCTACAAGCGATTTTAAATCATACGGTGGAACGATTTCTAAATGTAGAATCAGAAGTCTTAAAAGAAAAAGTTCCTTCAGGTTCTGTACTGACTCTTATATGCAAGTGGGGTGGAGATGGAAGCTCGGGACATGGTAATTATAAACAGAAATTTCACACAGAGCATGCACTAGATGAATTTTTATTTATTATGTCATTCGTTCCAATACAACTAAGGCTTAATGATGACCCTAATATAGTAATTTGGCAAAATGTAAGCCCTTCCTCAACCTCTTATTGTCGTCCTATTAAATTTATTTTCGCCAAAGAAACTGATATTCTTACTAAGTCTGAAATCGAAAAACTTCAAGATGCAATTGAAAAACTTGAAAATTTTAATGTTAATATTGGAGGTGTAGTATTGTCCATAAAATTGAAAATGCTTTTAACAATGGTAGATGGTAAAATTTGCAACGTTTTGGCTGAAAATAAGTCAACCATGTCCTGTTATATTTGTGGCGCCAAACCCAGTGAAATGAATTCTATTAGTATTAATAGAGTTTCTCGACAAGAATTTTATTCCTTTGGCTTATCTACATTACATGCTCTTTTTATATTTCTCAAAATACATCTATTTGAAAATCACTTAAAACAAATGTTTTATTTAAAAACCTTTAAGTTTTATCATCATCATACCATATCCGCTCCCTATGTGGAGCATATGGATTCCATAATCTGCCTCCGGCCAAGCGATCGACCTCCTGTACATCCTCCCAAGTTAAGTCCACGCACCGCAACTCTGACGCAAACTGCCCACAAATTGTCAACAGTGAACGACCAGGACGCCAAGAACCTGATGCCTTGTAACATAGGCAAGCATGGTTAAGGCTCTCGGAAGGCATACGTAGTACATGGCCTTGCCAGCCAAAACGCCTTGGATGACAGTAGATACCAAGGGTTGCTGTGTCCGTTGCCTCACTTCTGTGTTCCTTACAATGCCAAACTTTTAAGTTTATTTAAACCCTTTCAGTTGTCATGTTTAACATAATAAAATCAGCTGTAAAATGGTTATTCTGACAAAACAAGTGAAGGCAGATTAGTTCTCTCGGGTGAAATCTTTATTTTATGCCTAAGTATCTAATATAATTTTCAATGATTTATTTTATGGGTTGACCGATTTATCAGTCAATAGAATTAAAGTAATAATTTCAATTATTTATGATCCTTAAAAACATTATTGGATGAAGATATCAATTTCCAGAAAATTTATTTCGTTTATTAAATAACAAAATGTGACATATTTTTTATAAAACGAATTATTATTACATATTTAATAAAAAAAACCTCTTTTTAGGATTAAATGAATCGCATACGTGAGTTAAAAGTACATTCAGAATTTTTAGTTTCTAGCTTGTATGAAACGAAACACTGTGCGACGTTGGACTGATTCAATGTGATTTATGCGATTCACATAGAATGGAGACCAGACCGCGCTACTCTAAAAACCGTTTTTTCGCATATCAGAAACAGTTAAAAAACCGTGGTAAGCGAAGGGAGGAGAGGGTAACTGTCGTGAGGTCATAAAAATGAACAATTGTTTAAAAATTGGTCAAATATCATCGAACTCTGTAGATCGGTAGATTACTCGAAAGTCAGTCGATCTACTAGGTAATCCAAAAATATATTTTTATATTTATGTATCGTATAAACATCGCTATGATTTTTTTACAGTTTGTAATTTTAAAATTATACCACCCGTGACGTCGCGAGTTCAAGTCTATGAGTTTCCTGATATCCCGTGTTTTTTAAAACACGCTAAACGTGGTTGCCTGGAAACCGGCAATCTATCTCAACACATGATTGATTGGCTGTTCTAAACAAGTGTTCATCTGAACCTGTGACGTTTTAAAGTAGATATATGTTGCCATTAAGCGTGTTGTCCAGATGTTTATTGAAATTAATTTTTTTAGTTATCTGGGGTTACAGCACCAATGAATGACCGTTTAAGTTTCAGCTTGTAGTGAAATCCACATTAAAGGTATAAATTTCATTATTTGAGCGAACAAAATAAAGAAATCAATAAAAAAACACACTAATTTTACTTTTTTATTATACTACTACCCCAGTAAAAATAATACTCAGATTTAGTTACATCCCTAACACATTAGAATATGGATGTATTCAAAGAATTGCACAGGAAATAGCATAAAAAAAACACCACACCTTTCTTTATTAAAACACCATTTATCTCAGAACATAACGGGAAGACGCACTATTACCTTTTGACAACTCACAGTTCAAAACTGATAGATTTGTTTCTTACCAAAAGATGTGTCCGCCTACTGCTTTTGTCATAGTTTCCAGTAATAAATGTTTTTTGACTGGACACATGTAGCAATTCTTATTATATATGGAAATAGAGCTCTCAAATATTTAGTACCTAGAATTTTTAATTTATTACCAAAAGAACTTAAATTTAACTCACATTGTAACAAGAGCAAAATAAGAGAGTGGCTACTCGATCAAGAGTTTATATATGAATAGTAGCTTAGGTGTAAATATTTTTTTTTTTCATATATTTTCTTGTATTTAAAAAATAAATTTATATATTATTATTTGTATAAACATGTTTATTCTGATCTTTCCGGCTGTTAATTTTTATATGTTATTCATTGTTTTTATAAATGTAAATAATATTATTAAGTCAGTATAAATATAATCTTCACCAACAAGCTACAAAAAGTGGCTTGGTGGGATTTTAGTTTTAGTAAAAATATAACAAGTGAAATTTTTTTAAATTGTAAAAATGTATAATTATGCTATTAAATCAAATAAATTAAAATTAATTGCGTTTTATTAACCGATGGTTATTCACTGGGGGGTGGTCACTTACTGGTGCTTTGACCCTATAATAACTAGGTGTTTAAATTTTATTTGTGAAACTATCTAAATAAATACATTATATTACAATAATATGCGCGCTTCCTTTTTCTATTTTGTTATATCCCGACTCAACACAGGGCTTTCGGCCTCGGAGAGTTAGGTATACGTTATTCTTTTTGTTGTAATGTGTGTCTTTATATGAATAAATTAACAAATAATAATTAATAAAACCAGCATAACATTTTTTGGATCCAAATTTCGGTAGCACTGCTCATTAGGAAGGTAGGAAGTTAATTACCATATAAATCTACTTATCATGCGTCAGAGTTGTATTAGTAATTAGTACCGAAGAATATTATGTTTGCATTCGAACGATTTCTCGCAAAAAACGCCATTTGGCAATTTCGTAACCATGTTCACCTGAGAGGCTTTCCGGAAACTTCTAGAAAAAGAAAAATGATTATTGGGTTGAATGTTCCATTAAGGTTATATCAACGAAAAAAATGACCTGGAAAATGGGAAAGGAGTAGATATCCCTTCCTTCTATTGATGGTACTTTAACTGGCGTGGGAGGGTCGGATGTCCACTTAAACATTTCATTGTGGAAATTGCTAATTTAGTACCTATACGGGTCTCATAATAAAAGGGCTCCATTTTCCGCGACCTTTATTTTGAAAATCGTTACCATGCAAGGGGAGTCTGGAATAATCCGCCAATGCGAGTGATATATTTATTTATTGTATATACTTAAATAATAGTTAATTTAAAAAGGAAGTCAGCGACAGCGCGTAGGCATTATCGTTGTGGAAAAGTAATGATAGGTAAATACAATATTGTTTTTTAATTTTTATTTTGAATTTACAATGGAACATATGTACAAACGTTTAATACTTTGTTTTCCAGATTCAGTTATTGTATAATATAACTTATAAAATCTTATATAATGCATACGTTCGCAGCCATCTTGAGTTTGCATCTGTTGTTTGGAATCCTCGATTTACAATTTATATATCACAACTAGATAAAATACAGAATAGATTCCTTAAACTTCTGGATCGTAAATCTCTTACATATTTTGACTCGTATGAAGACTCTTCTTTATTTCATAGTTTAACTTCCCTTACTAAACGTAGAAGCATTTCTGATCTGTCTTTCCTCTTCAAAATTTTAAACAATTTTATCGATAGTCCATATCTCTTGAAGTGTATTTCAATCAATTGTCCCGTAAAGTCAACACGACAAGTTAATTTTTTTTTCATTCATTCATTGCCCAAACAAAATTATATTAAAAACTTGTTTATTTGTTGTAGCTGCTCCAAATTTAATTTACTTTGTCCCCATTTAGATATTTTTAATACAAAATTTTGTGACTTAAAAAAAACTTTTTGAAACTGTAAAATGAAACATTTGTCAGTGTGCAATAAGTTTATGTTTCTTAAAATATGTTTTATTTATTATAATATCAAAATTTTGAATTGGTCAACTACATTATGAAAATCCCTCTCCTCCACTCTATTTCTTCATCCCTTAACCTTTTTACGAGCTCTTTTTTTTTCTCATGTCTGATAGAATATATTATTTTTCTCTTTACTGTGTAACATGTTCTCTCATTATATTTGTGAAAATTTTAACTGGATGTATGTACTATTTTTTATATTTTGTATTTTTATATAACAACTGTTGTTTTTCCTTAATAAATAAAAATAAAATAAAATAAATAAAACATTAAGTATATTGTTATTTGTAAGTTTGAAATAATTTTAGGTCTAATATTAAATTTCCATTATATTATTGTGAATATGACCGTAGATTCCAATAAATAAATAAAATTTATAAAAACTAAAAATAATCTCACTGAATTATTTTGGATAGTGTTTTTTTATTATTCACAGAAATTCAAATGCAGTTATTATATAATGTATAAGAAAAGAGCTGAATAGTGCGTATAAGGTTATATATTATTATTCATCACACATTTGTAAAAAAATAATAATCTTAGAGGATAAATAACAGGAGTCACATTGAACGAATTGTTCAGGAAACAAGATTTTGTGATTGTGCGATTTCCAAAACACGACAACTTTTGAATCAAATGAGATAATTTCAATCTTTAAAGAACTATCAATGTAAAATATTTTTTTTACTGTAAAAATACATATTAAAATATCGTATCTCGGACTACTGATGTTTTTTTTGCATTAAAACAATGTGGACTTCAGATTTTTATTTTTATTTAAAAAAACATTTTTATGACGAATGTTAACTTTGGTGTTTTATTCACGTATAAAAAGCTTATTGCAATAATTTCTGCACTTCAAAACGGCAAAAAGTGGATGCCCGTGTTTTTTCCTCTAAAGTACAGATATACAAACCATTTTTTTTACATATTTACATGATAATAATAATATTTTGAAAATTTTATTTCATCATTATTCCTTTTCGGAACCTCTTGATGTATAGATGACTGTATTAAAATACTAACAGCAGCGTATATAAATGTTTTTTGCTATACGAAGAAATGATGATTAGTCTTACACTTCAGGTGCTAATCTCGGAACTATGAAATAATGCGTTGTTAAAACACCCCCTTTCAATAAATTTTTCATGTCAACCTTCTTGGGAATCGAACTAGAGACCTTTCGCACGGTAGGCAAACGCGCCGACCATTAACCATGAGGCACATTGAATAATAGTCGGGATTAAAAAATAGGTTGAAACAAGAAAACCTATGGCCCCCGTGACGTAATGGCTAAGACGCCTTACGTACAGAGCATTTCAAGATCAATCACGTTGAGATAATTAAAAATTAATCTAAATTTCCTTAAGCCTAGGTATTCTGTGTTGTAATTCACTACTGTAATTGGTCCTATTGTCTTGTTTTGGTGCAAAAAAGGCAATTAAAAAGGGTTGTTTAAAGTAGTATTCTTATTTTTATTCTTAGAGGGGGAGGGGGGGTAAAGTATCGGGATATAAGGTAGGGGGCGAGCTCTTTAACATCCTCAGATTTAACTCAGGTAAATCATAAGAACGCAAATATTTATTTTTCTTTAAAAAAGGTTAACTATTTGGGGTGTCATATTAGTAACCCAAACCTTACCCTGATCTCTATCTTAATACCAGAAGTTCAGTTCATAACTTTAAAGTTATATTTCTTTTTGAAGCTTAAATCACTTCACCACACACGTCACAAAAGTTTTCAAGACTACATACACGGTTGCGTGACGTTCAACATATATTGTACACGGTTTGAGTGGTTCACAAATTCGGTTAGTTAATGTGTGATATTAGTGAAAATGGTTTGGTATTGATATATCTATATCTATATCTATATCTATATCTATATCTATATCTATATCTATATCTATATCTATATCTATATCTATATCTATATCTATATCTATATCTATATCTATATCTATATCTATATCTATATCTATATCTATATCTATATCTATATCTATATCTATATCTATATCTATATCTATATCTATATCTATATCTATATCTATATCTATATCTATATCTATATCTATATCTATATCTATATCTATATCTATATCTATATCTATATCTATATCTATATCTATATCTATATCTATATCTATATCTATATCTATATCTATATCTATATCTATATCTATATCTATATCTATATCTATATCTATATCTATATCTATATCTATATCTATATCGATACTAGACAAGAATGTAGGTGATATAATTCAATTAGATGAATATTACTCGCATAAATAAAGATTTCAGCTCTTTAACTTCACAAACATCAACAGATGAAAGAATTGAAGTAATATAGATGTTAAAATATGGGCAGAATGGTGAATGTTACACAGTGTGTATTACACACTGTGTAAAGTGGCCACTCAAACCAGCCAGTGACAGGTCATAAGCCCTGTAGATGCTTAGACTTCCATATTGCCTTCTTTAAAATGTTCTTCATCTCTGTGTAATATGTTAATGTTAACAGCTCCCCAGGGAGTTGAATCCAGTCCCTGTGTTCAAGTGTTTTGTTTCATTATAATTGTTTTTCAATATTATTTTATACTTTGTCAAAGACGTAAGCCGTCAAAATATATAAATAAATAAATAAGTGGTTAAGATAAATATAACATAATTATATTTTGGATGTGAGAAGTTAGTGTTGTTTAGTCTTGACCATCTGAGTGTCGTGGAATAATTTTTCTGTTCGGATGTGGGTATGCATTACTTTACAAAGATGTTTCTAATAAACCCGAATCAGGTTGAAAGGTAACATTTAGTAAATGGTTCCTTAAGACATTTTCCATGTTAATTCAAAATTATGTTTACGTATATGAAATAGCAGGTCGATATAGGCATATTCTTGAAACTTTTCACGTGTTCGGAGAGTGCGTAATAAAATATTATGGCGAGGGATGTTTTAAATGGAATACATTGAGAATAGGAAATATATATTTGAGGAATAAAATTACTGGCAGGAACAGAAAACTTGTGATAGGAATATCTCGATTATTTAAGCAATCAATATTATTACTGGTTCGAGGCAAACTCTTCAAGAAAGTATGTTTTTTGGGTTTTACAAACATAAACCGCTATGTGTGAACAATACGTATAGGGATAAAAAAAATAGATAAATAAAAGCTTATAATCGTATATTGTGGATATGTATTTTTATGAATACGCCAATGAGTATTATTTATATCTCGCTCTTACCCAAATCCTTCCAATTTCAAATTCTTGTTCTTCTGTGATGATGTGAAAAGTTGTCTCTCTGAATAATCTTTATCATATCCTGCGTCAGCATATTTCGTACAAAGTAAAGTTAGTGTTGTATAAACAGGCTAAATTATACAGTTCATCATCATCTACATGATACCGGTATCCGTGCAACAAAAATAGTAAAGTGCTCCATACAGTCCACTAAATTCTAAATCCCACTGTTATCAATTTACATGCCTGAAAGGCATTGAGCTGACCATGCATTCCTTTTTCTTTAACATTACATGTTACAGAAAAAATGTACAATATGTAGAGTCTAATTACCCTACATATTGTCCATTTTTTCTGTAACATGTAATGTTAAAGAAAAAGGAATGCATGGTCAGCTCAATGCCTTCCCGGCATGGTTGATATGAAATATTTATTTAAAATAGAGTTTTTACACCGGAATATTTCATAGTCCCTGGACTGAGGCGTAAGACTGATCATCTTACCTGCATGTAACGAAAGTGATCAAGATACGCTGCGATTGGTGTACCAATGCAGTGTCATATTGCACCATTAGGTGCGGAAAGGGAATGGTGATGATGATGAGAGTAGTAAGTAGATAATAAAACGTAATAAAATATAATACCTCAATGGACAGAATTTGATAATATAAGAGAGTTTAAAAGGTATTAATATTTTTGAAGTCAGTTGTGCTTCTGTCAGTAAATCAAATATGTTTGAAGGGTTTATACTGCCATCGTAAGCAAAACGCAGCTTTTAGACAAAAATCATTTGTTGATTTTGAACATTTCTTATTTAATAATTTTTTTATATACACGGTCTAAGCCAATAACGATAGTTATATGAAGAAACATATGCACAAAAAACTAAACAAAAATACAAAACTATGTAGCAATGACAAACAAGGGCAATAAGGATTTTGTGGGCAATGTATAGGGGATCTGTCATTGATGTAATCTTTCCATAATCTATTTACTATGCAATGGGTATTGCAAATCCATCTAACTTCTTGACTCTAGATTCTGCCTCTTTTGGGTTTCCCTGCGATTGCCTTTAGCACTTCCATCTCTGACGTTCTGAGCAGCTATTTGGTTTTTCTATTTAGTTTTTCTATTTAGTTTTTCTATTTAGTTTTTCTACTAAGTTTTTCGTATTTTTTATTTTCTCTCTATTTATCCTCGCATTTCTTGTATACACCATGATTTGGTCTGACACACGTTTTGTATATCCGAATTATGTTTCCGATTCATTGTACTATACGACATTTCTAAGGAATCCAGATGTTTACTAACTGAGATTGATATGTTCTCATCATCACTATGGCAGCATCATCTACATGGCGTGTGATGTTAATGACCTTATGTACCTTAGTAGATTCACTACTTTTTTTTAATCTTAAAAGCGTTTTTTTTCATATATATTTATTCTGCTTGTGTAAGAAAAGGTTTTTGGCGCATATATTGTTGTGCTTTATTTAAAAGCTCCATCTTTATCACCATGGCTAGACTAGCTTATTCAATTAATCAAGATATTTTTCTCCATCGCTGTTGAAATATCTGTTCGCTTTTCTACTATATTATATTACTTTTTCTTAAAAGAACACGTAGATACCTTCGTTGGCTACCTACAATTCCATTATTGTACAACCTTTTCTCTGCCATTGAACATATTCGATTGGGTCTATACAAGTTTAATGTAAATCGTAGAAAGGGGAGCCCAATTTCAAGGGGAGAAGATGTAAGATATAAGATAATAATATTTCACGGTACAGTGAGCAATGTGTGTTATCTGTCGATGCCTTTTTACTCGGGGTTTGTTATTTCCACACCATTACACAAAGGTCTGATTTCTACAAGTTAGACAGATTCGCAATAAAATATAATTTGATTTTTGTATATTTTGACGAAGGAAATCTATTTTTCTTCTTTAAAAATGGATATTTTAAATTATTCTTATTCTTGAAGGTGGGAGTCAGTGCTATACAAGCTCCTGACGTCACTGCGACTTGTGAAGATCTATTGTGTCTTCATGAACAGTTCTCGCCCTCTAAGCCCAGGGCCTCGATTATGATGGTAAGATAAAGACGTCATACCTTCACCTTGACGGTATAGTTGAAGATAAATTTCCTCTAGCAATTATAAAGACATACTACCGACCCCCCACCTTCAAGTTTTGGGTAGGTACATCGATATGAATCAAGGGGAAGCGTACGTCACGGTACACATATCTACGCTCTAAAATGACATAGCTTCAGTATGACGTCGTTGAAGAAAAAAGTCTCTCGACCGACTACAAAGGTATAGTACCGATACCCCCCCATCAAGTTTTGATGTAAGTACATAATTTTATACCGACGGGTCTAGAACCCCTCGATACGTTTATCTACGCATTAAAAGTGTCAAGAGTTTTGTTCCGCCGAGAAATTTTCCCTTTTATTATGATTTCTTAAAATTTTTAATCGTTTTGAGGTTGGCACATTTTTTCTTAAAACCCTATTAAAAATATGAGAGAGAAATAAGTAAGTCAATTTTGAAGTCGAATTAAATTCCGACATAACTGTCACTTTAATAAAACGAACGCCTAGATGTGAAAATAATGTCACTAGGTTTTCTCCTATTAACAAATAAGAGTATCTAGGCATCAGACACATATTATATGTGTCAGAAAGTTACCACTGTAAAAAAATAAATTTCGATATTTTATTTTTTCCATCTGTTTTACAGTCTTTCCGATTGTATGTATCGAGACGTTATAAGAACCGGCTTTGTGGTCGATCGGTAGATACGAGTACATACAGAAGACGTTAAGCGTACCGTCTAGGTGATTTCCAAAAGTCATGCAAAATTCACGTTCAAGCGAGCATTTTTGGCTTGAATTGGGATTTATTGGAGTTAATAATAGCTTTGAAGTGAGCACTTCTTATTACGGACGCCTATTTAAAATATAAATGAAAACTATTTGAAATACTAATGACGTAAAGAGCGCGGACTAATTGTTTGCGGTCATTACATTGGCTTGTTTCAAACACATATTATGTCGATATGACTAGTAGGTAAAACATACCGAGGTAAGATACAGATAGTACAGAAGTTAAGTATACCGTCTCGATATATACAGATAAAGATAGCGTTCATAATCGAGGCACATGTCTTCAAAGAGCCTGGCTATTGTCCGGCAGATGAAGAATATAGGTAATCGAGTGAGGATAATATATCCAGTGGAGAAATATTCGCCTTGTAGTGTAGTGGCTGGCATGTGGTTGGTCGTCCCGAGTTCGATTCCTCGGAGGGTTGACATGTTTGTTTTTAAATATGTTTTTACGATGGGATTGTCCCCGGGCCGGCACCTGAAGCATAGAACTTTTATTTACATATTTTTTTTGTGACAAAAGAATTTTATTGTATTTAATATACGTATATTTTGTACCTCTTAAAAAAAAAAATATATTAATCCTTTTCCTTTTAAAATTTTATCTGCACACATTGTTTAATTATTTTTCAAATAAAAAGTTTTTGTAAAATTATACTTTCGTATTTAATTTTAAGTTTTTCACATTATATTGAAATGTTTATATTATTTTTAATATTTATCTTTTTAAGGTAAAAGGCACTGCGTGGCGTGTATATTAATAAATAAATTGCCGACGAACAGTCAGCAGCGTACGTCCAGGACGTTGAGAACCTGATGCCTTGCAAAGTGAGCAAGCGTGGTTAATGTTCTTAGGAGGCATTCGCAGAATATGGCCCAGCCAAACGTATCGCCTCCGCTTGGTGACAGTTGTCACCGGAGTTCGCTGCGTCATTAATTCATTTCTTACAAAGTCAAACCATCGCACACCCAAGATTCTTCTGCGATAAAAATCTTGAGCAATTTAAACTATTTGTAAAAAAATGGCTACTTGATTTGGGTCCCGAGAACTGTCTTGAGATGGTCACCCCACCAAAGCAGTAAACTTGTTTATGTATAATTATTTTTGCATTTCATGTTTTGTATTTGTATCCACACAGTGTCTCTATGAATATGAATTATTTTAATGTAATAAATAAATCATTTAACAGAGATTTACTTGCAAATAATCTTAATGACGTACGGCATTTGCTTTCGAAATAATTCATAGTATTTTTTCTTTTCTTTTGAATTTACGTTAAATTACTATTCATTTTATGTTCGAGAATCTTTTTTAACTTACTGTGATACTATTTGAGAAAACCTGTAATTGGCTTATTTGTTATTTGTTTTGTTATATATACATGTATAAGATAATTATAGCTGTTGGTTATCCAAATAAATAAAATAAAATATATGTCAAATACTCGTATATTTGGCATTTGTGCGGATGTTGGGCCACCGGGAGCTGACAGTAGCTTGTTACTTGACCCAATGTCTGCACAGAAGTTAAATGTGTGAGCTGAACTAATAATATAATGTTGTTTTCTTTTTTTTCTCTTTTTTTTTTCTCTCTTACTATTATAAAAGTATATATTTATATCTGTGTGGATTTAAATGTGAAAATGTAATATTTTATATGCATTTTATATATATTTTTAAGACACAATAAGTCAAATATATTAAATCATATAAATGAATGCCCCGACACGGATTGTGCCCAGTGAGGTATTCATATGAAATAAAAGTTTTGTGTAAAACGTGAAATAATAAAAAAAAATAATGTCTATTCTCAAAACTAGGTATTTCGCTGTTTTGGGCCCTGGCGAGATGTCACGTTTTGCATCTGTAGAGGAGAATAGGTGTCATATAGGATCTTGATATCTCCCTAGGCATAATAATTGATATAACATAAAATGATATTTGAAACAATAAACACATAAATAAACTAATACAATTTTAACATAAATTGAAAAGAGCACTATTAGAAAAAACCACCGAAAACCTGTCAGAAACAAATTCATGTAAATTGTATTCTGTTTTTAAAATTCTAAAACAACATAAAAAAAGTAACGCTTCATGAATGTCAAATTTGTTCTACATTGTCTCTGTGTCAAATTAAAAATACTGTCATGTTTATGTTGTTATTATATATTTTATATAAAGTGTTTTGCAGTGACGAGCGGTAATTTTTTAATAGGTAATCTACAAAAAATGTTCATTAAATTGTACCTACATATACATATAAGACATAATATATAAGTTTCTGTGGCTCTGTGGAAATCAACTGAAAGAACAATTGAACGTAGTTATGCAGAAAGCAGCCAGTCTACAGTTTTGAAAAAATTAGATATTGATGTTATCGGGTGCATTAAAGTCTATTCTATGTTTTGCTAAAAACAGACAGACTGCTGTCATACAAAAAACTGTATGAATCACCTTCTGAAAATGGTGTCGATTACAAAAACGGCATTTCTCAATTTGCAGAAAACACCCACAGCACTAGAAAAATCTTACGGTACATTCAAATCAGTAACACTGGTCCAATACATAATAAAATTCTTATTTGTCTTGTAAAAAAAACTAGTGAACTAATTGTATATCATTTGTTTAAGTGAAAAACATTCCAAGTTCAGTTTCAGTCTCAGTTTCACTTTTCTATGCTGGCTGCTTTCTGCATAACTGAGTTCAAGTATTATTAACCTCGCGATACGCTTAGCTTTATTCTACATTTTTTTTAATACAACACTCGTACAAAAGTTTATTAAAAATACCACAATATCATTCAGCAGGTATTTCCAGTATGATTGAAATGTTAACACTGAGCACTGGCCTATTCCTTTTTAAATAAAAATTGCCAAAAACGGCCACTTCGAAAGCCACATGTCCTATGTGATACGTAATATATCAGTATCATACTCAAGAAAAATACCCCTTCGGAAATAATATTTGAAATACTAATTTCCAAATAGAAAATGTTTAAATTATATTTGTAATCTGCAATCTTGTTTTAGTGCTAAAAACCGCGAGTGATTTAAAGATGTGAAAAAAAAAGTACTTTTTAGTATGGAAGAATAAGCTGAGGTAATCGGATAGTTTTTTTTAAAAAAAAATAATAAGTGAGTTGCATTATTATTTTTTCTTTGGTATAGTAATTAATTTCTTTACTTAAAAAAAAAAGTATTCTATTAAATTTACTTCAATGAAAATTTTTGTTTGGTTGATATAATATGAAAGAATCGGGTGGGATGTTTCGGTTGTGGCCTGTTTTAGGAGCTTCTCCGCATTTGCTCTAGTGACGAGGAAACCACAGAAAACTCGCCAGGAGAAGGCGGACTGTTGTCATTCGTAAACAGACCTTCCGATCCACTTGAAGAGCGTTCGGCATTTGGAGTCCTGCTATCATTGATACCTTTTATTGCCTTTACTATATCTATCATGTATAATGTTACCTCTCTTGAAAAGTCCTTATGACTAATTACTATATGAACATTGTGTAAATCCTCATTCTACCCCAATTTGATTCCGATTTTCTAAGAGTGAGTTATTTACAACTCGTCGAAAATGGCCTTCAAAATGAAATATTTGGGTATTTCGTAAGAACACAAATATTTCTTTTCACTTAAAAAAAAAAATAAAAATATTCTTACATGAAAATCATATTGTATACAATTAATTTATTACCCTTGTTTGTCTTTGCTTAAAAGTTTTTTGCTATTTTTTTGTTAAGTTTTTTGTACATATGTTTCTTCATATACCTGTTGTTATTGGCTTAGGCCGTATATAAAACAAATTAATTATTAAGTTTCTGCGTTCGATTCCTTGAAGGTAAACATAAATATTCGTTTTATTAGGTTGTTTCAAACCGCAATATTTCACAGTCGGTGGACTCGCACCTGATGCGTAAGACTGATCAAAAGACCATCCTGTAACAATGGAAATTCAGTGCGCTATGCATCACCGTGTGTGGATAAGGTTTTGAGAATAATTCCGGACTAATATTGGGAAAAACAAACGATTTTAAATATTTTTTTATTTATTATTTCATGGGGAACCTTACGGTTTACAATTGTGATGTAAATAAAGTAAGTTTGTTGACTTTTATCAGATTTCTTTTTGAGCGAGCTTGCGAATCAAACACAAGGCCTGAATGGATGAAGTTATTTTACTCATAACAGTTTCCTTAAAATAACACGCAAGTATACTGAGTACCTACAGTTACAGGGTGCTGTATTTTCACAAATTTCCAAGTGCATATCGCCTGGGGCGGCTGATGCATTTCCATAATGATAAATTCATGTTGCTCCCTGCAAAATACTCCATTGTATCATATTATATATGTACAAGGGAACTTTCGAGAAATAGCGAGAAGCGATAAAGAGATACAAGACGCCTAAAAACTTTTCAAAATACTTAGTAATATATTCCTCGTTCCAGTTTTCTTGTTTTCTATGATTGCTTTCGCTTCCAAATTGTATTTTAAACTGGGAAAGTATTTTCATAAATAAAGCATCGTATTTGAGAAATATATTGGCTTGCATTAATTTTCTTATTCGTATCTAGTAATGCATATGAAACTAGCTTGGTTTAAGGGTCAGATATTAATAATTCACTTCCCATAATTTCAACAGGAGCAGTATTATTTATTTTAATTTTATTTAAATCATCTAGTTCACAGAATTAGTACTACTCGGAGACTTATTGCTAAAAGGAATATGTCTCAGCCGACCAAAATACAGACTATTTAAATGAAAAGTTGGTCAAATAATTTGCACTAAAAAATCAAAACATATATCAAAAGAGACACACATGAAAAAAAACCTAATTAATTAAAAACAGCGGCTGCTTGCACATATTAACTTAAATAAAAGTACATAATGTGTAATATATTAACGGATGCGAAATGTAAAATCAGGTAATGAGTTTGAAAGGAGAGAGAAGGAGGGACCATGGAAATCAAAACATGTATTAAAAAAAACAATACAACGAAGGGAGGTCAGGGTTCTAAGGATATATAAAAATGTTTCAGGCGTTTCTTGAAGTGGCTAGAGAAGGTGAATTTTTTATTAGATCCTTCCAAAGTCTAGCACCTTGAACAGAAAATGAATAGCTGACAAAGGATGTGTTATGTCGAGGAATGGAAAGTGTTCTCTCTTGAGAAGAGCGAAGCGAAAGACCATGATCAGAAAGGTAAATAAAATTCTCTGTAAGATATTTTGGAGCGCAAGAGTTGTAAAGAATATTATAAAGAATGGAGAGATATTAAGAGTTTATGCGCTGACAAAAACGAAGCCAGAGTTCGGAGCGAAAGGATAATAGTCATACTTTTTGAGATTAAAAATAAAGCGGATGCTTTGATTTTTCAAACGCTCTAGACGATCTATAAGTTCCGTATCGGCGTCGAGATAGCAAATATTAGCATAGGACAGAGAATACAATAAAATATTACTGATGATTGAAATGTTAATTCAAGACAATAAAATGGCATTCCGTATTTTAGATTATTCTTCATAGATATCTTGAAACGTTTTTTAATAGATTTCAGTAGTATTCCATATAAAATATAAGTTTCAGCAAAAGAAATATATTAATATAGAAATATATTTGGCCGGAGAAGCTGCACTAAAACGACTATGGCTTCAGCAGCTATAGCTCAAAAATCAGTGTTAAGAGTTATATTAAAAAAACCATACCGGTACCCGAGTGATTCGCTCTTCAAAGAATTTCAAGTGCTGAATATTCGTCAACAGTAAATATTGAGGTCAGTAGCGGTCACACATCTCAACAGGGAAAAATACGCAAGGGTTTGTCATGTTCACAATACTAGACACTCCAATAAGGATCTGATTCTACAGAGAGGAGTCAATACTTTTTTGGCTCAAAGGCAGCAATATTATATAGGCCCGAGGGTATATAACCTTATCCCAGTTTCGTGGAAATGTGGTGGGATTGCCAGGCTGAGGAAGGTGTTGACTGCATTCTTAATCCATATTGGTCGCAGGGAGTCAGAGAATTTGTTGTCCGATGTAGAAGGACGTAAGCTGTTTGCTTGTTTTACTAGTAATGACTTGGGACTTAGGATATAGAGATTTTGGTATTATTTATGTTTTCTCTGGATATTCATTGTTTACCTTTAAGACTGAAAAAGCACACATTATGACAAAACTGTACATACTTTTAAATAGCATTATAAAATACATAATTTACTGCCTTAGAACGGGGAAGCTATCCCTAGTTAGGCAGTTTAGATGAACCATCAGCAAAAATAAAAAATATGTATGCTTACTTTTACTACTGAATTAATTTGTTGTATAAATAATTACTTGTATATTGCTGTAATAAATATGTAAAATAATAAAAAATAAAATAAATAAATAAATAAATAAATTCACTAATTAAATGGCTAGATTTCCATATTTCATTCTGATTTCGTTCTGCGTCGCTGTTGAAAATCATTGCCATTTTTAATACATATTTTTTTTTGGTAATTCGTAATTTACTAACAAATTTAAAGCAATTGAACTGCAGAAAAATCTTGTTTTTCAAATATAAACCTTGTATATATATTATAAGCAAGGTAAAAAATAATGCAACTCCCATATAAAAAAATATTTTTAAAAAACTTACAAACTGCACCATACATGCCGACAAATGGAAAAATATAATAATTTTTGCAAAAACATTTCAGTATAAACCAGCTGTTTTCATCTGGAAACTCCATTAAAATTATTTGGTAGGTACTCTGCAACAATTTTTCTGCATATAAAAACGGGCATATTATTATGTCGGCACCTAGTTGGTGGCCTAATTTTGTGATGTACAAAGTTATGTGGGTGCACAGAATGAGAGCAAGTAAAACAGGGTACTTACGTTTTACACAAAGATTTATTCACGAAACTAAACTACTGAAGCTAACACATTGAAAGAAGGATTCTAACAACTATATTAGGCAAAATAAAATGAAGTTGGTAAATCTAAATTGGCGGTAATTTTGTGCCTCGAAGACGCGTGCGGTGAGGTCGGAATCCGGTAGTATTCTCTAAGCCGGTTTGGCCTGTTCGTACGCTCTACGTCGGCGTTCGGCAATGTTCGGCTCGTGCCGTCGTTGTCGACCCGCCACACAGCCCCCTTCCAAGTTTTGAAATCTGTTTTTCAAAACTGACGCTGTATCCCCCTCCTGCCGCTACGCGTTGTGTATGCCGGTTGTTCTGTTGGTGTTTCCGTTTCTGCTGGACTGGCTCGTTCTTCCGCTGTCTGGAACGCCGGCTTGCACCTGTCCAGCGAAACCTTTTTATGTTCGCCATCCACGTCCAGTGTTACCGTCTTTTCCGCCCTGGTGATGACCTTGTAGGGCCCCTTGTAGTTCGGCATCAGGGGTTTGTACACTCTGTCGTCCCTCAGAAACAAGTGTGTGGCTCTCTTTAGTTCCGGGTGGATGAAAACGTTACCTTTATTGTGGTGCTCGACTGGCCTTGGTTTGACGTTTTGCATGAACTTTACCAGTTGCCTAGTGTAGGAGTCCGGGTCAATGTAGTCGTTCGTCTGCTCCAGGATGTCTGCTGGTAACTTTAGTTTGCACCCATACAGCATCTCTGCTACTGAGTGCTCTGCATTCGTGCGCAGTGTGGCCCTCAGTCCGAGTAGTATGGTGCTGATCGATTTTGTCCACGGAACAGGGTGGTGAGCTTTAATGGCCGTCTTCAGCGTTCTATGAAATCGCTCGATCATGCCATTACTTTGTGGATGGTAAGGCGTCGTGTTGGAGTGTGCTATGCCTGATCTGGAACAAAACAAGTTAAAGTCCGTAGACATGAATTGCCTACCCTGATCAGTTATAATTTTCTCCGGTACGCCGTATCTCGCAATCCAGTTGTCCCAGATGGCTCTGATGATTGTGTGGGTCTGGATATCTGCGATAGGGATTACTTCCGCCCATCGAGTGTATCGGTCGATACATGTGAGGCAGTACCTCAGTCCCTCTGATGGTGGAAAAGGTCCGATGAGGTCGACATGGACCACGCAGAATTTCTGTCTCGGCATGTCGATCTTGATGATCGGTGTCCTCGTGTGTTTGTTGACTTTGCTCTTCTGACAGGGTATGCAGGCCTTCGTCCAAGCTGCGCAGTCTGCTTTCATATTTTTCCAGACGCCTCTTTGACTGATGGTCTTGGTCGTGGCGTCGGCTCCTGCATGGTTGAGGTTATGCACTTGGTTGAAGAAAGATCTCTGTAGCGTTTTTGGGATGTACGGTCGCATGTTGCCTTTGTTGAGATCGAAGACGATTTCTTGTCCCTGCATGTTGGTTTTGATCAGGTTCAGAGCAGTGTTCTTGTCGTCCAAGAGTGCGAGTAGTTCGTTGTCCTGCCTTTGTTCTTTATGGATCTTTTCGAACGATATGTTTGCCTCTTGTTCGATCATGTCGATTCTTGATAAGGTATCGGCGACGACGTTGTCTTCTCCTTTTATGTATTTGATGTCCGTGCTGAACTGTGAGATGTAGTCTAGATATCTGAGTTGTCTGGGGCTTTCTTTGTCGTGACTTTTCCTTCTAAACACGAATTGTAGTGGTTTATGGTCCGTGTATATACAGAATTCTCTGCCCTCCAGATAATGTTGAAAGTACCTTACAGTCTCAAAAATGGCTAGTAGTTCCCTGTCGTACGTACTATATGAACACTGAGCCTTGTTCAACTTTTTTGAGAAGAAACTTATCGGTTTGTAGTTGATGCCGTCTGTGGTTTGTTGTAGCACGCCTCCGATTGCGTAATCTGAGGCGTCTGTCCACACTGACATCTTGCTGCTTTCCTCTGGGTAGCTAAGCTTAGTGGCGTTGATCAGCGAGTTCTTGACCTCTTCGAAATCGTGTGTAGTGACTTCGTTCCACTCTACTTTTCTGTTGTCATTCTTTTTTGCTCCCTTGAGGTAATCGTGTAGTCGTATCAATTTGTGTGCTGCTCGTGGTATGAATCTTCGGTAGAAGTTTCCCATGGCCAAGAATCTTCTCAACTGCTTAATGGTTTCTGGCTTGTTGAGGTTCGTGATGGCTTCCACTTTTGTTGGCGAGGGTCCAATGCCTTCAGCCGAAATTTCATAACCAAGAAATAACAGTGTTTTCTTGGCAAACTCGCATTTAGATGGGTTTACCACCATTCCATGATCTTGAAGTCGCTGGAACAAAGCTTTTAAGTGTTCCACATGTGTTTCTTCGTCTGGTGAAGCGATCAATATATCGTCGATATATGCGTGTACTCCTTCTAGACCTCTTGTGACTTCGTTGATGTGCCGTTGGAATGTTTGTGCAGCGCATGATAGTCCGAATGGCATTCTTACAAATTCAAATAACCCGAATGGTGTGGTTATAGCTGTCTTTTTAATGTCAGTTTCATTAATTGGAATTTGGTGATATGCTCGTTGTAAGTCAATTTTGGAAAAAATTTTACAGTTAAATAAGTCATTGCATATATCGTGGATATGTGGCAAGGAATAACGATCAGGTACCGTCTGTGCGTTTAAGCTACGGTAATCGCCACAAGGGCGATAAGTACCATCGCTCTTCTTCACCATATGCAATGGAGAGGCCCACTCACTCTTGGAGGGTCTACAAATACCTTGAGCCACCATGTGATCGAACTCTTGCTTCGCCTGCCTCAGTAGTTCTGGGGACAGCCGACGAGTCTTACACATAACGGGTTTGCCACGGGTATCTATATGGTGGATTGTGTTGTGTTTATCCAGCCCTGCGTATGGTTTATTGATATCTACTAGTTGTGGATACTTCAATATGAGTGAGTGGTAAATGTTGGTTTTGTCTGTTAATGATATGGAACATGTTATGTTGTTGTTTGTGGAGATGTCAAATGCTCTGACTATCTTGCCGTTTGTATTGTCTACTAACCGTTTGTTCCTAACATCTACTAACAGGTGGAAGTTGTGGAGAAAATCTGCTCCTATAATAGGGCGTGTCGTATCCGCTATTATAAACTTCCATGTAAACATTTGTTTACATCCCAGATTCAGTGTTACCGTGGTAACTCCGAAATTCTGGATCGTAGTCCCGTTCGCTGCATAGAGAATTAGCTTAGACTTTTCTCCATGGCGTTTGTGTAAAGATCTAGGAATTAATGATATTTCCGATCCGGAGTCAACGAGGTATGACACACCGGTATCACGATCTTTAACAAAGAGACGTGTTGTGTTGGTTGAATCAGCCGCCTCCGCTATGATTCGACCATCTAGTTTTTTGAAGCTAGATGCGGTTTAAATTCACATGGTGTGACGCATTTCTTAGCTTGATCGCCAAATTTTGTGTGGAAGTAACAAAGAATAGTTTTCTTGTTATTTCCGTTGGCCCTATAGCTTGTTTTGTTGAAATTGTTGTTGTATTTGTTGTTATTGAAATTGTTACTGCTGTTACTTGTTGTGTGTTTGAATCTATTGTTATTGTTGTTGTGACTATGCTGTTTGTTGATTGTGTGAAATAAACTCTCTACCTTATGGGTTAGAGCTTGTACGGACTGTTCTAAACTACAAATGTTATTTTTATTGTTGGTACCTACTACCGCTACATTATCCTGTGTGTACACCTGTATTAGGCGATCTGCTATCGTCGCTTGCCTATCCCAGTCATCTTCGCTTATGGCTAAATGCGCTTGGATCGTCTTGGGCAGTTGTTGTATCCACAAGTATTGCAACGTCGTTTCGTCTATTTGTAAACCTATTGCTAGCGTCCGCATCTCTCTAAGTAGGCTGGATGGGTTTCGATCCCCAAGCTGTAAGGAAGAAAACAGTTTTTCTCTCCTTCTGTCCTGTGGACAGCCCATGCGTTGGATTATAGCTTCCTTCAGCCTCGTATATTTTGCTCGGTTCGGTTCCATGAGTAAAATATCTGAAACTTGTTCTATGTGCGCTTGTTCAAGTTTTGACACTAAGTGACTATAACGTGCGTCTTCTGAAACTATGTTTGCCAACTCGAATTGTGCTTCTATCTGTTTAAACCAAAGTTCGATGTTGTTCACCCATAGCTGTGGTAGTTTAACGCTAATCCTATCCGTGTGGAACATGTTGTTTGCTGTGTTGATATTTGTCAAGTCAGTGTTGTCCTTGTTAGCCATTGTTTACAGTTTAAAAATATTCGTTTTTAAAAAAAAAAAATTCAGAAAAATGTATGTAATAATGATTACAGTATAAGTTAAAATATTGAAATAAAAGTATTCAATAATGAGTGTAGTTGTATTAAAAAGTTAAGTTTAAATTATTAGATTTAAATTTAAATTTAAATTTAAATTTCAAACAAAAATATTTATTTTTTAAATGTCAGAGTCACTATTTGTTATGTATGTACTGTGCAAGTTATAGAAAAGAAAATTAAAAACAGAAAATTTAAATAATTATTTTACCATACGGCGGAACACATTTTCCAACTATTAGGTATTTGTATTCTCCAAGCCTGAGTGGTCCCCTCAATATTAATATTCCTTTTGATTGTCCGTTGTACAATATATCAAGTTTAAAAATGTTTATGGTAAAACTTCAAATCTGTAACACATAATAACATGCATAGCCTAGGTTAAAAATATAAACATATATAGTACAGTCACACGATATAATGTATATAGAAAAAAAAGTATGGATACTAATGTCCACGTACTAAGTTAAACATTCGTCGGCTTAGCCGCCCGAATATCTGTTTGTTTGATAGTTTCAAGTTGTTTACAAAAATAAAATTTTACAAATTGCAAGTATTGTGAACGACTGCGCCAGCTGAAAAATATTTCCGATAGATTTCGCTGGTAAAAAAAAAACTTACTCCCGCAGTGCGTTCACAAGGAGAAAACTTTCGGATGCCTACGTCACGCTTGTCTCGCCATATAATATTTGTCAAAAATAATTATGTTCCGGTACCCTGTAAGTACCTCTACTCAATCTGGCACCCTATGTAAATGTTCGTGTGAATTGTTTGTGTGTTCGACTCAAGAAAAATAGAAAAAAATAAAATTTATATGTGTTGTAGGAATGTATTACTCGGCGTGCGATTTTTGGTGAGCGAGTCGTTCGAACGTATTATATTATGTTTGTTTATAATAATTTTAGTTAAATTATGAATCACCTGTTTGAATTAATCCCGGCCGAGTAATATTGTTAAGAAATTAATCACAGTTTAATCAATTCACTAGTTACATTAATTACATTTACATTAGTTACATTTACATTGAAGATTGTTACCGACAGAAAAATTCACTCGATTCGCTCGGTCTTTGAAAAATCTAATTCTATTATATATTATAATTATTATAATATAATTCTATTATACTAAATTAATTAACCTTACAATAAGTTAACCTTGAAATAGATTAACCTTGATTAATTACAAATAAATTAAAAGTGCAATCAAATTAAAAATGAAATTTTAAATTTTTCATGTACCGACCGAAAAAAAATAATTGTTGTACAATTTTGTCAAGCGAAGATATTTCTGTCTGAAATTTTTGCGCAATTTTTATGGAATTTGAATGGGGTCACCGTGATTGATTGTTTAATGTTGTGTTTTCGTGTTCAAACGTCGGGGTATACCACTTTTATGTCGGCACCTAGTTGGTGGCCTAATTTTGTGATGTACAAAGTTATGTGGGTGCACAGAATGAGAGCAAGTAAAACAGGGTACTTACGTTTTACACAAAGATTTATTCACGAAACTAAACTACTGAAGCTAACACATTGAAAGAAGGATTCTAACAACTATATTAGGCAAAATAAAATGAAGTTGGTAAATCTAAATTGGCGGTAATTTTGTGCCTCGAAGACGCGTGCGGTGAGGTCGGAATCCGGTAGTATTCTCTAAGCCGGTTTGGCCTGTTCGTACGCTCTACGTCGGCGTTCGGCAATGTTCGGCTCGTGCCGTCGTTGTCGACCCGCCACATTATTATTGAATGTTTTACAGTAGGGAAAATGATGGCAAAGCCTTGGCAATATTTTTAAAAGCCTCCTGAGTTATTCGAAATTTACCATAAATATCAGATTTGCTGTCAAAACGAGGGGACTGTCCTCCACTTTTTCTTTAGGACCGTTAAAACTTTTGTTTCCGTTTGCCCAACTTTTACGGATAATTTCCATTCATTTATGTTAATCTTCTTAGGTATTTTTCCCAATCGTCTCATCGCTTCGCGGCGCAGATTTTACCTAATTCTTGTGAGAATCTTTGTCTTAAGCCTCGGAAAATAACTCATTCGGATGAAATTGCGAGAAATTGTAAACTTATTACACGTAATTTCTTAACATACGAAAAGGCGGGAAACTAAAATGATTTCGTGGTGTTTAACTCTTAAAAGGCTGTGTTAAATAAATCCACTGGGCGAGGTGCTGTAAGATCGTGTTACATTAAGCAAAAGAAATTTGAAAAAGAATTCACAATGTTAAATAACTTATTTACCCTAATTTATAAAAATAATAATTTAATTAGGCCTATTATAGCAAATTAATAAAAAATTTAAACTCCATCGACCATTTAGCTGGCGTACACTTCCGCTCACTGCCAATAACCAACTGATTAAACGAATAAGAAAAACACAGACGGCTGATGTTTGCCTTATCTTATGCATAGTATCTATCGTGCTATCTGGATGCTGTTGTCACTTTCACACAAACACCGGCCTCAGAACAGCGTCTCTGTCTTCCTTGTTATAAGTTATATTCTCGTGCTCTTTCTTATACAGTTAAACAGATATATTGTTGCATTGGCATCACTTTACGCATAGCGAGAATAAATATTTTTTGCATTAAAATTCTGCATATTCATTCAAATTTTACTTTCCATATCCGGTGTGAAAATGTCCATTTAAATATTACTAAATATTTTTTTCGTGTTATGTATGCCTTGAATATATTTTTGTAATAAATAAATTAAAATTACAAAAAATACAAGTTCGTCATTAAAAAAATAACACAAAATGTATAATAAGTTTTTATTATCATTATATGTTGTTAAAAGAAATCTCCATCAAAAATCAAGTCACGCACTCACTATTAAAAGAGAAACACTCATTATACAGACGTTTTCCAAAATTTTCAGTAAAAAACTTATTAAAAAAACCGCGTGTTTGTAAATATTTATTTGATAAGAAAATGTGAGCACAGAATTTATATTTCTCTGTTTTGTTGTAATAAAAACATTTTTGTCAGTAATTTAATATTAAATTTAGGTCATTTGGTCTTAATTTTAAGTATCGATCACATATAAAATTACATTTTTCTTTTCGAGAGAAACATAAGTTTTTTCAATACATTAATTGAAAGCAGTTTAGATTCATAATTTCAGAAATTTGGGTGGGTCAGAATTCACTAATTTATTTGTAGTATAATATGTACTGCCGAAGCGAGTAAGAATTCTTTTTTTCAATTAAATTTTCGTAATTATATTAGAGACGTAATATATTATTAATAAAAATATCCAATTTTGTTATTGATAGTAAATTAACAATCTGGTGATTGCTGTTTCAGAGGGCGTAGCCGCGGGTGCGTGGGGCCCATGGAGTCCCTGGTCGCCGTGCTCCGGGCGCTGTGGTGGTACCAGGGCCCGCTACAGGTACTGCGACTCCCCCCCGCCGCCCTACGGCGCTCCGTACTGCCAGGTATGCACCTAATTCAGCTAAGTTGAACAACCTCCCTACCTTGATTAAAAATATGCAAGTGCATTATCGCGTTTGTTGACACCCGCATTGTCATGGAGACAGACAGAGGACAGGTCGATACGTTGCCCCGGCAATCAACTAACATAGAAAAATAATAAACATCGGTACACGCAAATATCTCGCAAAATGCCTCCCAAAAAGGGCAAAAAGGGAAAGAAAGAAGAAGAATCTAAAGAAGTATTACCCGAAGTTGACAAGGCCTTTTTTGAACTTGAAATTGCCGACTTAAATAGAAAACTCGAGAGAATAAAGAATACTAACGAAGAGTTAGAGGCTAGGAATAGGGAGTTGGAAGCCGAATATAAAAAGCTCGATGAAGATAGAGCCGATGTCATCGCGTATCTTAAGAGAACTCTTCAAACTAAAATCGACGAAGTTGCGGAACTCCAAGAAAGGGTGAAAGGTATCGAGGAAAAAAGACAAGAAGAAACTTCAGCCTTTCTGCAACAAATTAAGGACATGAAAAAAGAGTTTAATGTTATGAGAGAACAGCTAACATCCGAAATTAAAATGATATCCGGAAAGCTGAACTCTTTGGAAGAATTTAGGATGCAGAGAGATACTCTCATGGCCAAGTTTGAAAATCAAGAAAAGGCGTATGAGGATCAAGAAACGCATTATAAAAAAGTGTTACACGAAACTGAAAAGAAGTTCATCATAAGCAAAGACAATTTGAAGAAAGAACTAGAATCCCGACTATTGACATTAGCGCAAGATTTTCAGGATGCTACTGAAATAAGAATCGCTTCATCCACTCACAGAGTGATTAGAGAAAACATCGCCGTAAATAATGAGCTGAAAGAGGTGCTTTCGTTGCAAGCAAATTTGTCAGACCAAAACACAATGCTGAAAGAAAAGGAAAGGTCGGCGCGATTGGCGATACAGTTAGCTGAAGAACAAAGAGATACAGCTATGGAAAAGAGCATTATGCAAACCAATTTGATTGAACGTCTAACTAAAGAACATACAGCCATGAAAGACAAAATGACTCTTATTAAAAAGAACGAATTCGATTTCGAATCTCAAAAACGTACAATAGAAAAGTTATCCGAAAGATTAACCAAAATGGACTTGAAAGTTCACATATTACAACAGAATCTCCATGTCAATCTTACTAAGAAAAGTGAGCTGAAGATGGTTGCCCAGAACGCAAAAGCGGAATCAGAAAAATTATTGGATATTGTTTCTAGCGCTAGTTTAGCTGTGAAAGGAGCTATCAAACTATGCGACTGTCCCCTCGATGACAGTCCAGCAGAAAGGGATGCTGCGAGACGCAATCTCCTTAAACGCCTTCT
This sequence comes from Micrasema longulum, assembly GCF_059751315.1. Classification (NCBI taxonomy): domain Eukaryota; kingdom Metazoa; phylum Arthropoda; class Insecta; order Trichoptera; family Brachycentridae; genus Micrasema; species Micrasema longulum. The sequence goes on from NW_028278586.1 coordinate 249,742, forward strand.
TGATTTGTTATCAGTTCCTGAGATATATGAACGTACAAGCTCACTTTCGACCATTCCATCAACAGCAGCTATATATCGCCGTGGAGATTTGGGGTTCGTTCCAAAAGAAACTGCTGCCTCCAAAAGTTCAATTTGTTCCAGTTACCAATCATCAATAATTAAAGTCGATTCTGCCTTATCACGAGCTGCTTCCAAACCAGAATTGTATAGAGGAGAAAGTCTTAAGACAATATACAGTAGGATGATCGTGCCTGCAATTGATTCCCAGGAGTTGATAAAAGGGCGTTTAGGAGAAGGAGATGGCGAAGAAGAAGTAGAAATAGCAGCCATCTCAGAGATCGTGGAAGAGCCAATAACATTATCACAAGATATTGACGAAAGTTCTCATTCAGAATATGAAGGCGGTTCCGAGGGTGAGGACATATCTATGGAAGGCAGTAAAAGTAGTGTACGTGGACCTGTGATTCAAGATGATGAAGTTTCTCATAAAACTGCCAAATCAGGGGATAAGTCAGAGACTGCTGATGAAGCCCCGGAAACAAAACTCGAAGAATAAGAATTTGGGATGCTTTTAAGATACATATATTTTTAATAATTATTATTTTAGTGATATATTTATGTATTTGTTTATATACTTTTTACTTTTATAATGCAAGCTAATAAATATATCTTAAAAAAAATATATTTACACATGTCTTCCATAATAATTATTGTTTTCATATATTTATCTCCACAGTGTACTGTGATCTGATCTAAACAATTTAATACAAATAATAAAATAACTAGATCCTCAACACAAAGACAACTTAAACAAATACAAACTAATACCACTTTCGGACAAAGGGATTTTGAGTATTATTCAATTAAAATCTATAACCTACTTCCACTGTCTATTAAAACAATTAGTAACGAGAAAATGTTTGTTCGAGAATTTGAATGTTTAAAACTGTATGAACATTTTGATATCTCTGTTTATTAAGTCATCTTTGTTTATTCTCTAATGTAAAAATATTTTTAAAAAAGTATATTATTAAGAGTCACATTATTTTTATTTTTAATCATAATTTACAATGGCAAGAAAATATGAATAAATGAATAGCAAGACTAAGAAAAGGGATGGATCATAAATTGGAGGAAAGAAAAGGTAAAATAATTTGTAATAACCTGTTAGTAATAATTTATTGTAATAACTTTTATAACAATCATAGAATTCAATTTAGCTAGCTAATTTAACAAAAAATCTTTAGTAAACTTTTTTTTCTTCTTTATTTAGGCATGCTGTGTTCACATATAATTGATGAACAGTATCTAAAATAACAATTTATGATTATTATACAAATGTCATTTGTTTTGTTTATTGTTTGTGAACCAAAATAAATGAAATAAAAAAAACAATAAGTTGTGTTAACTTCATATAATATTTGATAGTGCTAAAAAATTCCTCTGGAGATGGTTATATGACATTGTGCTGTGTTACATTAACCAAAATATGATATACAGGTATTAAAAACAAAAATTTAACAAATGCATTACAAACTGTTTGATTTACAAAAATAATTATATATTTTAGGCCAGTTATAGCAAAATATGACTTCATTATTTAAACTAGACACATATTACATGTATTCTATCCAAGGGTTGAAGAATTTGTCTCAATAGATTTTTCTGCCCTAGGGTCCTGCAGTTGAGTCTGAGGCCTGCACTTTGGAAGGTCAGCCCTGCCCATGGTCCCCCGGATCCCAAGGTCCCCCTGGAGACCCCTGTCGGTGTGGATGCGCTCTGCGCCTTGGGACTTCCCCGCGACATCTGTCGGCTTCAGCCCAGGAATGCCAAGGAAGAACATTCTGGCTTTTACAGGTAAAAGAATACATCATGTTAAATCTAGTGGAAATGTCTAATACTAAGAAGTATTCCCTCTCAATTTAAATTAAAAAAATGTTGAAACCCCTTTGATAATACAAACATTTTACCCATATTCTAAGTGTACCAGAGTGTAATAAACACATTAATGTGTCAGAAAAATAGTATTGACTTAACCCATGAAACTCCTAACTCAGGACCAGAAATAAACAATGTGATGTAACAGATATTTATTTATTACGGCCTAAGCCAATTACAAGAGTTATATAAAGAAACATATGAGTATGTACAAGAAACTAAACTAAAAGAACATAAAACTATGTAACAAAGACAATAACGAGCAATAAAATAATGGTACACAAAGGTTTAACATATTATATTGACGATAGTGCTTGCGAACTTGCTTTTTGCCTAACCATGAATAATTTACAATCTGATTCATTAGTATTAATATATTCAAATTAAAGTGTAAATTGTTTGCTACCTGAATACATATCCCGTCCTATGAAGGGAGGTGAATGTTTCAAATTCTTAAAAATAAGAATCAAGGCAACACAGAACAATTTGTACCATTTACGGTCCTTTAGGCCAAAAGATGTTCAATGAGTTGCCGAAGCGATTGGGCATGTTAGGTCTATTGCACTGTTTCGTGGGATGGCGATGGTTTTTGTTAAAAACAAAAATTCATATACTCGCAACTTTGTAAAGAAAATCAAACAAGAAAATGTGATGATGAAGTATTCTACATTTGTATGAAAAATCTTCAAAAGTGGGCTATATTGAAATTTCATTTGATTGTTTATTGAAGGTTATTATTTTATAAAGGTTGTGAATAATCTTACATTATACTATGTTGGTGTTGCTTTTGGGTCAAAGGTTCAAACCACAACTTGATTACAATTTTCTGTCATAGCGTTATTTACATATATGTAATTGAAAATAGCCCCTTTTAATAAATTATAAGGGGGGAAATACTTCTTTAAAATATCCTGGGATTACAAGCCGTAGAAAATAATAAGCTATAATTGTCTTGCAGGCAGGAACCGGTCACGTGATACGCCTATCCATGGAGCGTTACCGCTTGCCCTGTGGGGCTCAGTGGCTGAAGGCCCGGGACGGAGGGTCCCCGGGGGCTCCTCTCCTGGGCCAGTGGCCGGGAGACGGTGGCACAGAGGGCGGACCCGAGGAAGGGGCTGTGACCTCCACAGGAGACAGTCTGCTGCTGGAGTTCTTCTCTGATGAACTTCTGGCAGCTGGGCCAGCTTGTCCGGGAGGGTTTGTTACTACTGTAACCCAGATTGGTAATTTTGTACTTTTTTCATAATAAGTATTGTTTAATCGCACCTCTGATAAAATAGTCATACCTTAAAATGATCTGATTTGAGTTAAGGAAAAAGATTAATAAAGTTCTTACATATATAAGAATTATCTTATTATTATACTCTTCCTCATTATCTCTAGGACATTAAAAATCCAGCTAAACAATTTATCAATAATTATTGTAGATTTGTGAATGCATGGAATGGTCTGCCTCAAGAAATTGTTAAATGGTTACAGTACCATCTGTTGATACATTTTAAAACAAATTTGACTTATACAGAAAGTAAATAAGGTTACCAGAAAAATTCCAGATAGTGGCATATCAGCTCATACCTGCCTGCCCCTAATTTAATCAAATAATTTAAAAGCTTGATGGCTTTATGACACACACTAAAACTTATTTGAACACAATCATTCTCAAATTGTGTAATATTTTAACTATTTTCTTTGTGACAATAGAGATTTTCTTTAAAAAATGTAATGGAGATTTTGAATACAAATCTGAATATACATATGATACAATATATCAGGATTGCTTTAAAGGGTGAAAAGAAAAAGAACAAAAAAAAACAAGAAAAGAACATGGTTGTAAGACAAAACGTTATTTTTGTTTTTAGGGTTTCCTGAAAATTATGTTTATTTTAGTCGCAACTATTTTATCGGATGTGCGATATATTATATTTCAAAGGGTATAATTTAAAATATCAAATTATTCTTGAATGTTATGGAAGACATTACTTTTGTGTTTTTCTTTTAAAATTCAATCATTTAAATTTGTTCCAAGCTTCATATATGGTTAAAATGTTTTTTTTATGTAGATTTATTTTTTATGTATCCTATAGTTTGATATTTTTTATGTTAATGCCAACACATGTTCTTGTTTAAATTGTTATTTTTTCGTCAGTAAAATTCAGAGATCCTCATTATTTTTATTAGTTTTCTAAAAATACTGTTTTTAATTGTTTTTTGTTTGTTTTGATTACTGTTTTTATATTTTAACTGTCTTAGAACCGAGCCATTAACCCTAGTTAGACAGTTAAAGCAACTTTATTGATCTGTTAATGTTATGACCAGTTAACAAAATTACAAAAAATGATTCCTTATGCAAATAGTGGGAAGGTACCTACTCAAAAGAAAGTTATATCTTAGAACACTTTTGAATTTTTCAATAAATTGTTTATTTTTTCCTCTCTCCTTTGTTTTTACATAAATATGTTAATAAAATGATTTATGTGTTAATTGTGTGCAACATTGTACATATTTTTTTTAATTGTTCATCTTAATATATTATTAGAAAAGATATTTTGAGGAATATCTTCCAGCAAAAAAATATTTAGCAATATGCATATAAATTTATTGTTCCAGAACCGACAGCATCCAACGCATCTGCTAGTGTAGCAGTTTCTATGGGGGAAGGACACGGGTCATCTCGAGTGCCACTATTTGGTGGGGCTCTTGTATTCGGAGCCTTAGGTGCTGCAGGCCTACTATTGGCAGCCCCCGCACTCTGTTGGATCATTCTCCGAGCTCTCCATGCCACATCCAAATATCAACGAGCTAACGATTGTGATTCTCTAGCAGATTCTGACAGTAAGTTTTTAAATTGTGTGTATTTAAATATAATTGAATGACAATATTCCAACGAAATTATCAAAAAGGACTGGACTTTCCTTAGCGTAAAGGAAGATTTAAGTGGGAAACTCCTTGATGATTTTTCGAATGTTTGAGTTTGCTATTTACCATATTTATGTGCCATGTATTTATTAAAAAAAATTATAATTCTTTTTCTGATCCTATATAATATGTTTTGTGATATACTCATATGTCTGTATTAATTAATCTCGTCCTAACTCAGCACAGAACTTTTAGTCCCATTGAGTTGGGACGTATGTCTCAAAAAATGTGTAATAAACTACTTTAAGTAAATAAATAAGTAAAATTTAAAAAATACCCAAAACAATAAAAATCGTACATTATTTTGGCCTACTAAAATAAACCAAATGAGCATTGAGGTAAACATTTATGCACTGGTACCCTTGTACTTATCATATTTGTATTTGGATTATAATAAAAGTTCTAATCAGTTGTTTAAGTTTTTTTTACAACTATCTGAATAAATACATTACACAATACATTCGTACCGTACGTCTGAAGACGGCAGATAAAACTAGGCACTTTTAAGTGTTTTTGGATGGTCCTTAGCCAGTGTTGCCAACCCTACCGATTTTAGGAGCAATCTAGCAATCTACCGAATTGGATGGAAATTCTTTGGATTTTTCTACACTTTCCCATATAAATAATATTTCAATCTTAAAATGGTTTTGTTTATGAAATATTTAACAATTGGCAATTTTAATGCGACACAACAGTAGATACCCTTCAATAGTAGCTCACGGTTTTTGGGTCAATAAGAAATTTTGAAAGGTTGAAAACCTCGAGGTTGGGAACTCGGGCAACTATGTGTACTGCTGTACCTAAATGCCTAAAAATTCCATTAAACCGCTTCGTAGTATAGTGGTTGAATTGTTCTACAATTTTTGAGGTGCTAGGTTTAATTACTGACACGGTGGATGTGAAACATCGGTTCCTTTGGCTAAACTGCGATGTTTTATTGTTTCTGAACTTTATTTACCACTAAGTCTGGATAATTATATGATGATGATAATCACTCAAACCAGCCAGTGACAGGTCATAAGCCCTGTTAATTCCTAGACATGTATATTTTCTACTAAATAATTTCCATCTTAATTGTTATCTAATTTTAGTCGCACCTGGATCGACGGCAGCCATCGCTGGATTAGGGGGCTCCAGAGGAACTTTGTTGTCGGAAGTGTTGTCCCTGAGGAGACTGAGGTCCGGACCCCCGGCTCATCGACTGCTGAGGGAGTCTAGGGATCTGACGGAGGAGGGGGTGGAAGGATTGGAAGGTGGACAGGGGAACAGCAATCAAGCGGGCGGGTTCGTACCATGTTTGATTCAAACAATATGTATTATTATCATTATTATTATTAATGTATTATATCAGGGACATAAGTTTTTAAGACATAACATGTCAGTTTTTCATCATTATGAGATTCGTAGATCTAATAGCTATCTGATTTCTGAACAAATAGTTAGAACTTATTTGGCAGAGAGACAATATTATTATATAGGACCAAAAATATGTAATATAATGCCAGAACCACGGATATGTTGAAAGAGCCTTAAGTTAGTTAGTTAGAGGTTACTGGCTGCTTTCCTCAGTGAAATTGGTCGCCCAGAGTCTGAGAAGTTGATGATAGCTGATAGATGGTCAACACGTCATGTTCTTCCTTAAATTGTTACTTTTTGTTAATTTTTATTTTTTATTTATGAAAACATGGTTTTCATTGTTTTTTTCATGTTAAGTAAATAACAGCATTTATCGATACTATTCCTGTCCGATTACCTTTCATTCCCATCCTTCCTTTGACTCATTCTTATGGTACCTACCTAACATCAAGATAGAAGATATTCAAAATTAGAAGATTCGGATTTAGAACAAAAACCAAACAACATTTTTGACTTGACATAAAATCGGATAAAAAGTGGTTGGAATCGTCGCGCGTCGATGAAAACATTGTCATATTAAAGTTCATTTGTGATCCAGTGCCAGAAATTGAAGAACATTCAGATTATATTAAAGGTAGGTATCCACTTCATGTACCTATTCCTTTCTCAAATATTTCCCACTTCACGAAACTGAATGAAATTTGATTTTCATTTACAGTCCGCCTTTTCGTTAACACATGTACCTATACATATTTAAAAAAAATTATATTTTTGACTATCTAAGAACAAAGTTACTTACCCTAGTTAAGTAGACAAAGCCAATTTGTTGTGTATAAAATAATATAAAAAATGATTAGGTATTATAAATGGTGGTACAAATCAATTTGTGGGTCTAGGGTCAAAAATCATGGATTTACTAATCAAATTCTGGTGTATGACAAATTGTATACACGACACCTCGCCGTGCATACAGTTGAACTGTAGATAGGAGGTGGCTTGGAGCTGCTATTTGACCGGCTATCGGGTGATAGCTTTCTTCAGGCTTCAGTTTTCTTCTTCAGAAGGGCAGGCGGCGACATCAGAGGCGGAGAGGGCGTAGATATAATAAAAACGCAGTCTTGGTTATACACTATACACACTTTATTCAATAAAAATACAGAGGTTCTATCAAGTAATTTGTACCGTGCCGCAGTCGGGCACGGTACGAGACAGCATACATAAGCCGCAAGGGAGAGCGAGAAGGGGTCGGACTTTCCCGGCTTACGCCGTAGCACGCTCTCCTATTGGCTGGACAATTTCAGATATTGTTTTTACACGTATGCTTATAAGATAAAATAACTCCCTCGAGATGAGTTTTTCATGTAAAGGGAGTATGTAAGCCTCTTCCCCGTATCTTATTTAATGTAGAAATGATACAGGGAAAGGTCCTACATACTGAGAAAAAGGGTGACATGAGTTTTAGAGGATTTGACAGGGTCTGATTCCCCGCAATCTGATACAAATATGTGGCTAGGGTCTCGATATCCTAACTTCTGCCCCTGCGAGTGACATAATTAACCGTCTTTATTTTAGGGGCAGCTAGTTAGATTACAAATCGAGACTATAGCCGAAAATAAACATAAAAACATGATATACAAATATTAACCTAAAAACACTGGCACCGCACACTCTCGTCCGAGCGCCATTCGTCGCCCTAGCGGCCACTCGGGAAGCTTCAGTCGTGGCCGGGGGTTCGACCGTCTCTCCGCGGTCATTCCGTCCATTTTCCCCGTGCAGCTACCATCTCCGCCTGGGCGCCCGCAAAAGGGCCGCTCGGCTTGGTGTCGGTGCCTAACGTTTGGCGCTCGTTCGCCGCGTCACAGGCCGTGTTGTACGTTGTATTATCGCACGCGCGGCGATGTCCGATACACTCCCCCCGGTGTCGCGCAGTCGGCACCTGCTGGTCCCGCATCGGGCCTCGCCGCCGCGTGGCGCTGTCTTCCGGGCGCTGTCATCAGTGGGGCGTAGCAGGACCGCGATCTTGACCGTGGGTCTTGTGTACTCGCCCGTGGAGGTCCGCACCCTGACGGCTCGCACCTGGCCGTCCTTCCCGGGCATGGTTCCCGTGACGACTCCCCGTGGCCATTGGTTCCGTGGCATCGCGGGATCGGTGATCACTACCACGTCTCCAACTTGCAGGGGAGTGGCCGCGATGCGCCATTTCTGACGTCCGCCCAGGCCTGGCAGGTACTCGCGCATCCATCGGCGCCAGAAAGCATCCGCCATCTTCTGGGCTATGCGCCATTGTTTGCGCAAACACACGTTCTCCGACGCTTCGCTGTAATCCGCGAGGCAAGGCATGCCCCCGGATGACCCAATTAAAAAGTGATTCGGAGTTAAAGGAGCTCCGTCACGAGGGTCTACTGTCACGTGCGTCAGCGGACGGCTGTTGACCGAGAATTCAGCCTCGGCTAGCGCCGTCCGTAACGTCTCTTCTCTAGGCGCTTGCTCTCTCAGTATAGCAAACAGCGCCCTCTTAATGGAACGAACTAATCGTTCCCATGCCCCTCCCATGTGCGGGGATGAAGGAGGGATAAACTTCCACTCAATCTTCATAGTGCTCATTTCATCTAGCACTTTCTTGTCCTCGGCTACGTCTCGGAAGGCAGCGGCCATCTCTTTATCGGCCCCGCGAAAATTTGTCCCGTTGTCAGAGTACAAGACAGACGGGTGTCCTCTTCTGGCGGCCATCCGCCGGATGGCTTGGATCGTCGAGTCGGTGCTCAGTGACGTCACCAACTCAATGTGTACGGCCCTGGTTGTGAGACACGTAAACAAGGCCCCGTACCTCTTCTCTTTGCGCCGTCCCATGGTCACGTGTAGCGGTCCAAACAGATCCACTCCGCAATGCGTGAAGGCGCGCATGTGATGTGCCAATCTCGCCGGCGGAAGACGTCCCATCAAAGGCGGTTGCGGTCGCGCACGATCGTTCTTACACTTCTGGCAGTTAGCTACAATCCATCGAAGCTTTGTGCGTATTCTCATCACGTAGAAATCTTGACGCACATCTGCCATAGTCCTCTCAGTGCTTCCGTGATAGCACATCTCATGCCGGTGTCTCAGCATCAGTTGTACGTACAGCTGCGCGGCGTCTAATATTATCGGGAATCCAATATTTTCCCGTACGCCGCTGGCCGCGTATAACCGCGTTCCCATCCTCACCAGTCCGGTGTCGTCTAGCCGGGGCGTGAGGGCATGCAGGCGGCTGCCTCTGGGTAGCGACTCCCCCCGCTTTAGGGCTGTTATGTCGCTGCCAAAGGCGTCGTTTTGCGTTCGCCTGATCCACAATCGCTCAGCGGCTATACACTCCTTTGCGGTTAGGTATTTTCCCACGCATTCTGGGGCGGCACGGCGGCATCGATTCACAAACCGCAGGCACCATGCCGTGGCACGTAAAAGCCGTCTCCACGAGCTAAACCGTGCGGCGTCTGGCAGCGCCGCTTGTAACGCGGTGACTATGCGTTCGGCGCGCTTTGCTTCCATGACGGCGATGTCGGGCTGCAGGCCGCGTCCCTTGTGATGCGGCCATTCGCCCTCCTCCCCAGTCAGGAAGGCCGGTCCCCCGAACCAGGCTCCCTGAGGTGTAAGATCAGGCGCGTTGAGGTCCCTGGTGGCAGCATCCGCGGGATTCATCTTAGTCGGAACCCACCGCCACTCTTTCGGGTGAGATAACTCATCTATCTCCCCGAGGCGATGGGCCACGAACGGCGAGAACGCACGGCTGTCGTTTCGTACCCAGCACAGTACTGTCGCCGAGTCCGTCCAATAGACTGTCCTCCCCACAGTGACGTCACTCTCCCGCTTGATGGTGTCTGCCAGTCTCACGGCCATTAGCGCCACTTGCAGCTCCAGTCGAGGTATTGATAGAGCTCGCAAGGGGCTAACTTTAACTTTACTGCCCACGAACCGTACATGTCTATTACGGTCCGTCTTTTCCACAAAATACGCTACTGCGCACCCCGCCAGTTCGGAGGCATCGCAGAATACGTGTAGTTCCACCCGACTGGTGCGATTTTCTATACACCGCCGGGGTATAGAGCTCTCTGTGCGCTCCACACAGGCTCTCCATTCGGCCCATTTTTCTTGATGGGTCGGCAGGATGACGTCATCCCATCCTATTCCCGATCGCCATACTGCTTGTAATAATATTTTCGGGCGTACCGTAACACACCCTAGAAAACCGAGCGGATCGAATATGCTCATTACCGCGCTCAGTAATTGTCTTTTAGTGGGCCACTCATGTGCGCTTAACGCTATTGTCTTATTAAATTGAAACACAAATCGATCACTGACTGGGTCCCATTTAACACCGAGTACTCGCTCCAAGTACTCACTACCGTTCACTATTATCTCGCGAGCGTCCGTGGCGCGCAAATTATCCGCGGTGGTACGTAGCACTTCACCGTCATTTGAGGACCAATTCGTCAATTGGAATCCTCCCCGTCTTAATATTTCACTTGTTTGATCTCTTAACTGAATAGCTTGTTCCGTAGTATCCACCGCGGCAAGATAATCGTCCATATAAAAATTGTTTTCCACTGCGCGCGCCGCCTCCGGAAATTCACTCGCGTTTACACAGGCTAACTTATTTTTCACATATTGCGCACTTGTCGGTGAGCACGCGGCGCCAAAGGTCATCGAGGTCATCACCATTGTTTTAATCTCGGCGTCGGGTCGCTCCCTCCACAAAAACATCTGAGCTCCTTGATCGGCGGGGCGGATTTTTATCCGTAGAAACATATCTTTTATGTCCGCCGCAAGCGCTATGCGGCCTTCTCTGAAGCGTAATATGTTACCCCATAGCGAGGTCAGCATGTCGGGGCCGGTGAGTAGTTTGTCGTTCAACGAAACTCCACGGCATCGGCTGGCCGCGTCGAAGACGACTCGCAGCTTTCCCGGCTTGTTCACATTTACTACGCCGAAATGGGCTAAGTACCACTTCCGCGGGAAACGAGCGATCTCTATCGGCGTAACTTCCCGGGCGTAATCCTTCTCGATGTACTCCTTAATTTTCGCGCAATATGCCGCCTTGTAGCTCGGGTCCTTGGCCATCTTGTTCTCGACAGATTTCAGTCTGTTTACTGCGCACTGTCGATTGTCCGGTAACCATATGTTGTCTTCTTTCCATAGAAGACCCGTCTCCCACTGACCGGTTGGCGTTGGTCTGGTGGTTTTCTGTAGAATTTCCATAGCGCGCGTGTCTGTGCTGTTAACACGTGGCCTAGGTTTGACGCCCATAGCGTCCACCGCGTAATTGAGGCGCATTAACTCGTCCATGCGATCCTCTACGCTAGCACTCGTCAGTGTGAGTGTTTTGCTGGCTTTGTTCTGCTTATGATTCACGCATCCGTGCGTGATCCATCCCAGCGACGTCAGAGAGCGTAAATATCTCCCTTTCTCGTTGACTTTCCTAGTCACGATTAAATGAGCGTTGTCCTGCCCAATTAATATTTTCGGTAGCACTTCTTTCATACCGTTTCCCTCCGGAATGCACTGGCGCGGGAGATTTAGACTCGTCATTGTGTTCCCGACGAGCGGGTATCCATTCCCACTTGGCCCACGAATAGTCACTGTGACGCGTCGCGACGCCTTATCCTCGGAACACATATCACTCGCACCATGAATCGTTATCCCGCGCACTCGTCCGGGCGCACCGACACTGTCCGCCAGTTCGGAGTCTATTAAAGTCACATTGGAGCCCTCGTCTAACAGGGCGTAAACGTCGGCACCGTCATTGGGGCCGGTCACGTTCACTTTTATCACTTTGAGCAATACCGGTTGAACTTTTTCGCAGGTGCTCATCACTACATTATCGCGGCCTTCTCGTCGCTGTCCATGTAGTGTCCTATGATGCGTATAGCGACACTCTTCTATACCGCACTTCTTAGCCGCCGGGCATTTACCGGCTAAATGTTTATGCCTCAGACACGAGAAACATAAACCCTTTTCGCGAACAATTTCCCATCGGCCCGCTACCGATTTCGCTAAAAACTCGCGACACTTTTCACTTTTGTGCGGGCGATTGCACACTCCGCACTCGTCCCTTGTCTCGGTTGGCGCGGACACTGTATACACATTGTTCTTTGTTTTCTTTTGGGAAAAAACGACCCCGCGTCCATTCCACCGGCGCTCATTGACGTCTGAGCGATCTCGCTAAGCCAGCAAGAAAATTCCTTCACGGTGGCGCGTTCGTCTCTGTCCCTCGGTAAGGTGTACCACCACAGAGCCCGCATCGCTAGCGGGATCTTGGCCACCATCTCGTTCAGTAGCTGCGGTGATGATAGGCAGCTCGAGTTCCTCGTCCGCTCCAGAGTGGCGACCATGTTCCTCAGGGCCACGGATAACTCAACTATCCCGGTTGAGTTGGGGCTCTCCACTATGGCGGGTAGGCGGCGCGCTTTCTCCAGCATGTGCGCCGTCACAATCTCCTCGTGGCCGAACTGCAGTTCCAGGGTTTCCATGATGAGGTCCGTATTCTGAGGATCCACCATCAGGGAGGAAACCGCCTCCTTGGCGGCCCCTTTCAGCGCACGTTGTAGTCGGAGCAGGTTTTCCGGCGTCGTCAGCCGGCAGACTTCCGTAGACCTCGTATATTGGGCCTTGAAGGCAGGCCATTCCAGTGGGTCTCCTTCGAAGGCGGGCAATTCCTTTGCCGTAGATTGGCGCGCCAACAGCGCCTCCATTTTTCCATCGTCGCCATCGTGTGATCGTGGGCTCCCCGTTGATCCTCCACGTAGCGCGGTGGCCATCTCGGTGATCGCCGCAGCCATCTGCGCGATCGGGTCCGAAGAGCGGCGTACCCAGTCTCCGGTTTGTCTCTCTGCCACCCCAGCTCGTCCGCTGGGGCCCGCATCTGCCCTAGGAGATTCCATTGGGGGTCCAGGTGCGGTCGGTGTCTTCTCAGAGCGCCTCAGGGCGGCGCGCAGTTTCGCAACTTCAGCCTGCAGAAGTTCGACGGTGTCCTCCTCGGAAACCTCCTGTGACGACGCCTCGGTACCCGTCACCGTGGATACGACGTCGGCAGGGGGGGTGACATCAGAGGTTTTCTCGGCGGAGCCTTTTCCAGAGCGAAGTGAAGGCGTCATCTTCCACTGGGATGTGGCGTCCGTATAGCAGCTCCGATCCGGTGAAACGAAGGACCACAACTATATACACGACACCTCGCCGTGCATACAGTTGAACTGTAGATAGGAGGTGGCTTGGAGCTGCTATTTGACCGGCTATCGGGTGATAGCTTTCTTCAGGCTTCAGTTTTCTTCTTCAGAAGGGCAGGCGGCGACATCAGAGGCGGAGAGGGCGTAGATATAATAAAAACGCAGTCTTGGTTATACACTATACACACTTTATTCAATAAAAATACAGAGGTTCTATCAAGTAATTTGTACCGTGCCGCAGTCGGGCACGGTACGAGACAGCATACATAAGCCGCAAGGGAGAGCGAGAAGGGGTCGGACTTTCCCGGCTTACGCCGTAGCACGCTCTCCTATTGGCTGGACAATTTCAGATATTGTTTTTACACGTATGCTTATAAGATAAAATAACTCCCTCGAGATGAGTTTTTCATGTAAAGGGAGTATGTAGGCCTCTTCCCCGTATCTTATTTAATGTAGAAATGATACAGGGAAAGGTCCTACATACTGAGAAAAAGGGTGACATGAGTTTTAGAGGATTTGACAGGGTCTGATTCCCCGCAATCTGATACAAATATGTGGCTAGGGTCTCGATATCCTAACTTCTGCCCCTGCGAGTGACATAATTAACCGTCTTTATTTTAGGGGCAGCTAGTTAGATTACAAATCGAGACTATAGCCGAAAATAAACATAAAAACATGATATACAAATATTAACCTAAAAACACTGGCACCGCACACTCTCGTCCGAGCGCCATTCGTCGCCCTAGCGGCCACTCGGGAAGCTTCAGTCGTGGCCGGGGGTTCGACCGTCTCTCCGCGGTCATTCCGTCCATTTTCCCCGTGCAGCTACCATCTCCGCCTGGGCGCCCGCAAAAGGGCCGCTCGGCTTGGTGTCGGTGCCTAACGTTTGGCGCTCGTTCGCCGCGTCACAGGCCGTGTTGTACGTTGTATTATCGCACGCGCGGCGATGTCCGATACAAATTGATTACCCTTTTTAAGCACAGTTATTTGAAAGTTGTTACCGGTTACACTTAATTTTAAATATGAGAGTTTATTATAATAATTCAAATATTTATTTCCTTGATAAATATGTGTATATTCCTGACTACAATAGGAAGTTAACAAAGAAAATTGACTATGAATGTGTGTATTATTTGTATTTTTTTGTTTTATTTGCAATATATTTATGCAACATTTATTGAGACACAAATCCCAACTATTGAGTTCCGTTGGGAACCAAAGTCCTGTGTTGAGTTGGGACAATGATGAATGAAAATTTAAAGTATCTTAGTCGGTGACTTGTGATCAAACTTGTTGTAAACAACGACTTATAAGCATATCCGAATTTTTTGTACAGCAAATTAGATTTTACTTAATAGATAACTGAATACATTCACAAACCTCTTAATGTCAATGGTTCCTGTATCCAATACAGGAAATCTGTGAAGAATCTAGCATTACTAATGGATAAACATTTATGCTGGTGAGCTCATACTAATGAATAAACCACAAAAAAAAATTCAGTCTACATTCACTTAGAAGGTTACACAAATTCTTACCCATTAATACTAAATGCTCACTCATACAATCATTTCACTACCAATTCTAGATTATGCTGATGATTCCATGACTGATTTAAGCTGTGAGCAACTCGCTAAACTTGAACTACTTTAGAATACATGCATTAGGTATATATTTGTTCTCAGGAAATATGACCACATTTCTGATTATCATAAGCAACTGAAATGGCTCAAAATTAAACAGCGGAGAGACTATAACTCCCTCTCACTTCTGTTTACTATACTTCATAGTCCTAATGCTCCAATATCCCTCTGCGAAATTTTTTAATGCTTACCAGTTCATGATTTACCCCTTCGTTCTAATTCTCAAGCACCTTCTTAATACCAATCCACAATTCCTCTTTCTTCTCTTACTCATATAGGGTCCATGCGACTCGACTGTGCAATCATCTCTCATCGACTACTAAAGATGTTTTTGCAGTATCTCAGTTTAAATCACGCCTGAAAAAACATATCCTTTCTCTTCTTTAATCCATCCTCCTTTCCTCTTTCCTCTGTATTCCTTTTTCCCATTGAGTAGGTATAAGTATTGATTTGAGGTAAGGAATGATGATATTAACATAAATGATTAAAAATGTTAATTGATAGCTGTTATGTAGCACTGTTTTATGGATTGTACATATTATGTATGTATTTTATGTAATGAACAAACATTGACAGATGGTCGAGTGGCAGCAGTATAACACTGGCTGCAATTGGTGAGTCTCCAGCCATCGTGGGGAACAATCGTCCAGGATCCGGTGGCAGTCTACCAGCTCCCAGTACTGCTCCAGGTCCTGAGGTCACACCGGATACCAAGTCATCTCCTTTACGGAGATCACGTACCTGCTCACCAGCCAGAAGTGGACAGGTCAATGTGCAATCAGTGGTTTGTGCTACAATTTATTTTTATATCTGTGATAACTTACTTAATGGGACAATTTTCTAGTATAAATCAATTTGTAATATCTAAATAAAATAATATCTCGAAGTATGTAAAGCCTAAAGAATTCTTTTGAAAACATTTTATCAATAATATTATGAGTTACAGTATAATTCTAATTATCCGAATTAATGAGTGCAAGATATTATCCGGATGTGCAGAAATCCGGATAGTTGGATTAACCATTCAATAAAGGCAATAATTTTAAAGAAAACTTGAAATTTATTCTAAGATCACTTTTTTATTGATTTTGAAATAATACAGCGAATTGAAATCACATTGAAACTTACTTAAAGATATCCAACAAAGTTAAATCCTTTGACAAAGAAATGGCTGGCTGGTGCGCCGGCCATCAGTATATTTTTTTATTTGTCAATATAACATGTCCTTTATATTTTATTTCCTGATAACGATCCGGATATTTGGCAATTCAGATGACATGAGTTTAGATAAACGGTGCTCTACTGTATAATTTTATATGGGTTTCTTCTTAGTATTTTTTTTTATAAATTGTAAATGAAGGTCATATAAGAACGGTTTGTGTAACTCCTGGTTTGTGTAAAACAGTATTTTAAAAAATGTACCCAAACACTGTATATAATATACAACCCGTAAACTTACTCAACTTTTTCACAGACGAGATCACTGCCTATGCCTGCCGGGAATTTTAAAACCGTTTGGTCATTTTTTTGCCCTCTCTGATGAAAATATTTTATAATATTAAAAAACATAATAATTGAAATAATTCAGAGATGTCATTTAAATAAATGTTCAGGAAATAAAATCTTTATGTCCATTTACCGCGAGTTAATACATTTTGGTTTCACTCATTACAATAATTTATTATTAATCAAAGATATTTAGCTAAATATTTGTCTAGGAATTATTATGATTACGTTTTTTGTGCTCATTTTGGTTATATAATTTGAAAAAGGTAAAAAATATCTCCTTAGAAAATCTCACCAACATCAACAAAACTTAATTGATCAAATATACAATGTTTTAATGTTTGTTTTCAAAATAAATTGAGTCTAAAAAGATAAAGTATAATGATATTCAGAATTTTTAAATTAAAAAATATCTGCATTTTGAACAATTATGATAGTAAAATCATTAAGTTTTGATAGTTGATGGATTTTTTCTTTAATACCGTATGTCTAGTTAATTTCCACATATGTAAAACGTATGTACATATGTAGGTAATAAAATATTTTGTGCAAATTAATTTTTCAATAGAACAGGATTTAAAATGAAAAGTATATTTTTCAGATATCAGATGTAGATTCTCCCCCAATGTCAATAGATGTCAGTACAAGTGAGAGGGACAGCGATGCTTCGTACGACCCTCGTAGGATGGCTGACTTCAGGAGAGCTCCGGTTAGGAGGTCTGTTCTCTCCGAGGTCAGCAGCGGAAGTGTCAGTACACTGACTAATGTGAGTCCAGCAGGTAGATAATATTAAGGGCCTTAGAAATGGTATTCAGTCATGCCAATATTGCTAACCATTGATGAATTCTTGTAGATTTTAAATTATTGAATGTAAAGATATTTCGATAATCTTCCAGAAATCTTAAAATGAATACCAATTTAAATCTAAATTATAAAAACACATGAGACCCACGTTATAGTAGAAAATTGCGTTTCTTTTACAATATATCTAATTTAAAGGAACTCATTGAGAAAATAAAAATGAATGTAAAACAACCTCCCTCCTAAACTTGAGTTTTTACTCTATTAGAAAGGTAGAACCGTTATTATTAATTATGTATTTACATACCCTATGTAATTTTATTCTTATTAAGTAATATAATTTAGATCAATTGATAAAAAAAGATTGACAGCTTGCATCGATAATTTAAAAAAAAATGTTCAAAGAAACACTTTTGAAAAACATGCTAAGTGTTTTTTGTAAACATTTATTTTGTTGGATTAAGCATATACTTCTAAAAAAAGAATACTATTCAGAATAATCTTAATTAACGCATGCGGGAAATCTAAATTACATTAATAAATTATTCTGTTTTTCTGTTTGACTAATGTTTTGTCCAGAGTAATGAAAAAAACATTATTTAACCGTTTTTTCAACATTTTTAAAAGCTGGCAATGCATGTCAATTTCATCATTTCCCAAGTGGTGCATAGAGCACTGCATCGGTACTTCAATTGCAGTATATCTTGATCATTTTTGTTATATAGAAGGTAAGGTGATCAGTCTAATGCTTCAAGATATGCCCGTCTGAGAACCATGAAACATTGCAGTGTAGAATCACGTTTGAAATGATTTTCAAATTTTCAAATTTCACATCTATCCTCCCAGGAATCGAAGCAAGGATCATAAGCATGGTAGGCGAATGCGCTAACCACTACGCTACAAGGCGGACTTATCTCCAATCGATTTCCTTTTCAAAATTTTAACCTTAGAACAGCCATCTAGTCTAAAGCATTCGTCCAGGGATCTGGTCCTATTTCACATTCAGAACTTTATTCCTCACCGACCTGGACACAGACAAAATTACTGCGGTATTAAGTTAAATTATAATTATTGTGTTAATCTTCCCTAAGTATTACGTAATCATCATCGTCGGCCGCATGTTGTAGTGGACAGCGCGTTTGCCTACTATGCACGAGGTTTCGGGTTCGATTCCTGACATGGTTGACATGAAATATTTATTTAAAAGGGTGTTTTCACACTAGAATATTTCATAGCTCCTGGACTGGTACCCAAAGCGTAAGACGATCATCTTACCTTCATGTAACAAAAAAACGATCAAGATAAACTGCGATTGGTGCACCAATGCAGTTCCCTATGCACCATTAGATGTGGAAAGGGAATGATGATAAATAATTTTTGTAACTCGTAAATTATGCGAACGGAAAATAAATTATCTCCATGAGTCAACAAAACTTGTTTTCTGTGAAAAATGTGAATTGAGATCTGATACATAATAAAATTACAGTAATATTTTTTTTCAAATTTATTTTGTTCAGAATAAATATAATTATAACGAAAAAAAAAAAATTTGATATGGAAATTCACATTGGGCTATTTATTTCCAGGGTTGCTACTCTCCAGCACTGAGTACCACCAGCTGCGCGCGCGTGAGAGCTACCGGAGGTAAGGAAAGGAAAGAGAGGAGAAACCTTAGGCTAAGGGCACCCGTGTCCGACCTCAGCCTGACTGCCGACCTAGAACTAGATTACTATGACTACAATGTCAAGAACGCCGGAGCTGTCCCCGGCTCATATCTCGGTATGGACCCCGCCTTCTTAGTCTGGATACCACCGCTGGACGAAGATGACGAATCACATAATCACACCTACGAAGAAATATTACCAAGACAAGATGTAGACCCCGGCAGCAATACTGAATCACCGGAAGACTACGATCACCCTCATTTAAGTAAACCTCATTTAAAGCAGGAAGACTCAATATCACAATCTTCTCCTAAAGTCGATAGAAAAACATTACTGGCCAAAACAAATATCGTTCATCCATTAAATTTTAGTGTCTCAGATTTAGCGCCCGTCAAGGCAGAGCCATCTTTTGACCTGTCGAAAATGTTTAATCCGAGACGCGAACCACTTAAACACGTCTCCATACCAATGAAGGAGTTCTCGTTTGATAACAAGTTTCAGGAATCTGTCGCTAGATCGCGCTGCCAGTCGGAAGAGAAGGAAACTGCCTGTGAGAAGTCACCGACTGAGAAGTATGTCGATATTGCAGATATCCAATTTGCCGACGAAGATTCCGATAGCTCCAGCGATTTGAAAAATAAGGATAGTCGTGAAAAAGTTGGAAAAACTCCCAATAACTTTGTTATTACTTGACAAACTCGCATAATTTGACGGGCGTCTAAATTTTATCAGAGTTCGCATTAAATTTATTTTGACCTTTTGCGTGAGAGTTGACGCAATTTGAATGCGCAATTTTTATCTCCGTTTTCCATTGACATAATATAATTATAGACATGTCCCATGGAGTAAAATATTTTTAAAAGTAGTGACACGAAAACGTACCCATAGTCACTAAGTACTGTTTATTTACACTAGGGCTGCATTCAACGAGCGTGCATATGCTACCAGTAATGATAAACTTCAGTCCTACGGGAAATTGGATAAAAATAAAGTGTTCTTGCGCGCGGTAAAAATTAAAGCATTAAATTGTACCGCAAAATTTCTTGAAAATGTGCAAAAAAATATATAAAAAATGTTTCAATAAAAACGCACTACTTTGAACGACGTCACTGGTTCATATGAACCAACCAATGATATGCTGTGAAGGATATCCGGTTAACTTACCGTAAAAGAACCAATCGGAAGAACTGACAGAGAAAAACTTCAGACGTCCACGTGGAGTTACTTCAGAAATACAAAACTGTAAAAATCATAGCGCTGATAATACGATAAATAAATATATATATATATATCTAATGGCTTAGTTTAATAGTCTATTAACAAATAAAAAAATCATAAAAGACACTGACAACTTCCTCATTAAAGGATACTCATTTTTGGTATATAAAAAAGGCTTTTTTTTCGTTTTTTTCTTAAACTCCTAATAATTTCTACCTATTTATTTATTTTCACTGGATTTTTAGGATCTAAAAGATAATATTAACTCACGTTTATTATATTTTTAAAACGTATTCCTATCAGTGCATCACTGTTACTAAGAAGAGCTTCGCATTTGCACCGCTAGGCATAGTTTGACGTTTGCAAATAATAATGTTTATATTAGAATACCAATTGTTTTAAGCTTTGTTAATCACCCATGAACAAATATTATATTTACCAGTGAAAAGATACACAATACTTTTTGAAATGTGTATCCGAAAGATTTTTACACGTTTCCATGAAACAAATAGGCATTTTTTAAACGTCACGCCTACCCGACGGTCGAAGGAAATACGCGTTGGGCATGAGTTTAGTGTTATCATTTTTGAGGGCTCGGGGCATGTGTATATATTAATATGTCATTGCTGATAATGGTTTATCTTGTATAAATGTCAATCTCACGTCGAAATATGAAAATTAAAATATATGTCGAATTTGTTGTATTAAGTTATATTTTTTCTAAATAGTAATAACAAAATACTTTACCATCACAGTAAATAACCATATAATGTATTTTCTAAATATGTATTGCACACTTGCAAGGCTGATTTATTTGAAAAAAATGTATCATGGAATACTTACTGTATCTTTGTAAATTATAATAATAATTATCTTTACTTGAATTCTCTGTAAAGTATAAAATAGGATAAAACCTGATGATAATATTTATACCAAAGTAAGAAATTGAAACAAAAATAAGAACTCCTAAGGTTTGTAGTTACGTTTTATTTCAGGAACATAATTCAGTTTATTTGAATAAAATATTCCGTCTTTTGCTTGTAAGTTACACGGTGTTACATCACCGCGCGCAAAAGATTTTTTTACCCCAGCATTTTAAGAGTAAAAACAAGGTCTTTAATCGTTTCTAAGCATAAAACCTGTATGCGTCATTTATACACTGTTTTAGCTTATGAATCTCTAGGTACTGCGTTTTTGCTAAAAAACCTACAAAAACATGTCGTTTTTCGTACTGAAATTGTTTATACTGCTTTTTGCTTTACATAAAATGATTTGAAATTGTTTATCAATTATTGCGTCATATTTAACTTATTTTGTGTTTTTTGTCGAAAATTCGCATTTTTACTTATGAGGGTAGTGTATTATGTACTTCTTTATTTTCTTATCTTCTTATCTTTCTTCGTTGTAATATGTTACTATTAATAAGCCCCTAAGGGGGAATCCAGTCATTGCCTATAAACACAAAAATTTTGGTTATTGTTCCTAAGGGGTTTGCAATATATAATTTTTATGTAAATAAACAAAACTGTGAAATATTGTAAGTATTTATGTAGTTTTATTGAATAAATGGAGATAACTTGATAACATTATGTTTAGTAATAAGTTAGTAAAGTTTAGGAAATAACATATTTCTCAGTATGCAATATATTTGTGTTCATGTCAAGAAATTATATCATAGGTAATAAGTTGCTAGTCAAAAACCAGCTGGTCCCACGAGAACTTGCAATTTAGTCATTATGTCTTTTGACGAGGACTTCTAAAAGTATTATGTATCACTAATAATTTGGCGTTGTTTTCAAAATTTTGTTATTTAAGAATTTGTATCTAATAATTTATTTTTCGTTTTTATTTTGTAACTAAAATGTTATTTTGTTTTTATATTGGAAAATTTAAATAAACAGTTTATTTCGAAGGGTTTCTTTTTTTAACGTACGAAACGAATCTTGTTTTAATAAATATATTTCAATTGTTCAGACGAACGCTCAACTGAATCTTTATATACCTATCTTTCCTTCCTATTTCCTAGCGCACTCCACGCAACAATAATTCTACTTGTGAGTGACGGTAACAACATTAAAGTTGCAGTGCTAATCGAAAATCAACTAAGTGAAGTGCTTAAAAAAATATTTCTCCAAGATAACTGTGCCAGCGTCTCACGACCGCCAGCTTCACCAGCTATGTTCCAGCACACGTCACGCCTCATCATCAGCAGGTTGGTGGAGTTGCGCAATCTTCCTTCCCCAACCATACAGTCTTCTCTATTTTTTTTTCCTCCTAGGACGAGGTATTCTTCATACCTCGTCCACTCCTCAACAATGATAGTGATCGCGCAGCTCGCCAGATAGCAGCAGCTTGCCCACCACATACTGCACACCGCATCTGAGGAGATGCCTCCTTGGCGGTGCCCACATACACGGAAAATTTGCTCGTTGCCAAACGAGAAAAGCTGCCTGAAGGAGCTCTCTGTAATTTGGTAGCCTTGGCATATTTGTGCAGAAATAAGGCAATCCAGAATGACATAATATGCACTTCATTGGATTGAGAACAGCGGGAAGTGAACTCTTCACTGAATGGGACTAAACTGATTAGACATGATCAATTCGCCAAAATGTTTACAAAACTTTTTAAAAGCCTTAAAATTATTTTTAGAAGCCATTCAGATCTGTATTACCAATAGTAACTATAACAGGGCCACAGATAGTAGTAGCGAGAAGCTTCATTCAGTAATCAAAGAAAGAGAGAAAGGAAAGAAGACCGAAGGATTTGTTCAAAAGATTGATTAGGATATCCACAGCAGCACAAAGGGGAATCAAGAGTAGAATAATCGCAACATTCATACTTGGACTCAATAGGTAGCAATAATTTTAACGCAGCAACCTAGTAAATATGCCACAACTAAAGAAATATGCAAAAAAAATAATATTTTGCATCTCTAAGAGTCTGGTAATGATGCACAGGTCACTGCATTGAAACATCATTTGCTGCGTATCGTGGTCGTTGATTATGTGAAGGTAAGATGAGCAGTATTTTGTTTTAAACGCCAGCGAGTCCAGAAAGAACCAAAAATACATGTGTAGTGAAAAACGTATTAAATAAATTTCATTTATAATAACTTCCATTCATAATAAATTTCATTAAAAATATATATATATATTTTTTAAATATATATTTTAACGTAATGCCTAGTAGGAGAAGACTTGTGCTAAGACAGACTAACACATATGTTTATTTTTATATCTCCATGTACATACACACACGTGTGCACCCTTATAAACATTCATACACGTACACACACACATACACGGACATACACACATATACATGCATATGCACATACATATGTGTATATATAGGTACACATACATATACCCACATAAATATTCACACATAAAAAAACACACACACATAAATGCATATACACCCTTACATACACATACATACATATATATATATATATATATATATGTATGTGTATGTGTACATATATATATATATATATATACATTTGATTTAAAATAAATTTCGTTTAAAATAAATATCATTTACAATACATTTGATTTAAAATAAACTTATCAATAATAAATGAGGTTTTCAGAATAATATTAATTAATCGTAAACGCGTTTTAAGGAATCATCATCATAATTATTTTCCTATTTGCACCCAGTGGTGCAAAGGGCACTGTATTGGTACATTAAATGAGGTGTATCTTGATTATTTGTTATATAAAGGTAAGACGATCAGTCTTAAGCTTCAGGTGCCAGTCGTATTAGTCGTCTAGTTGTACTTGCTTTTACGATGCATTTTTAAAAAAATTGATTTCAAGCCTTCAAAGTGGAATGTCTAATAGAGTAAAGTGAGCTTTCTCGACACCTCCTTTTGTTCGCTTTCAATCTAGGGAATAAAGCTGCCAAAGCTGCTCGCGACAGTGTACCGTGATGATGAAATGAAATATTGACTAATTTGTTTAAAAATATTGAATGAGAATACATTATTGACTAATTTCTTATATAATAAAAATTAAAATAATTTATAAATAAGCAAGAAAGGAAAGTTAAAAGAGATTTAATAAACTATTTCATTTGATGAATTATCCCCATCGATGTGCAGCAGCCAATTATATAATAGCATTTTTTAAATAAATATTTATAAGTTATTTACACCTCGTTGAAAACGGTCCTCGAAATGAAATATTTGGGGAAACCATAAGAACGCAAATATTTATTTTTTCTATAAAAAAAATATTGACATTTTCTGGATGAGTAAAATAAAACAGTATCCATTGTTATTTGCGTCACAAAAAGAGATGAGACAAATTGATAAAAAGTTATACGGCACAGACTTCTCAGAAATTATTATATTTTCATTTTAGTGTAGGACATAAAATCCGTGATTTTTACTTTTGCCTGGCTTGAATCGCAACCACCCAAGCAAGGCTTCGAAAATTAAAAAAAATAAACAATTTCATGTCTGTTACATGGATTCAATTCATGTTAACGAGAAAAATCATACGAGTTAATATTCGATTTTAAGAACAGTTTCTTGTATCGATGAAAATTCATGAATTCTATTAGGTAGATATTATTTACAA
Source organism: Micrasema longulum (assembly GCF_059751315.1). Lineage (NCBI taxonomy): Eukaryota > Metazoa > Arthropoda > Insecta > Trichoptera > Brachycentridae > Micrasema > Micrasema longulum. Next base: position 274,566 of record NW_028278586.1, read on the forward strand.
AGAATTTACGTCAGCCCATACATATTATATTATATTGTAACGCAACTTCCAAAAGTAAGGAGTTTGTTGATTTAGGAGAGGTTCATACTGTCAACAATCGGTTATAGAAAAATTTCAAATCTGTGTTTTATGGCAACAAAATGGCTTCAGGCTTTGGGGTTAAGGTCTGAGTCAACACAAACCTACTTCGTGTTTGTTTCCTTTCATTGTGTGTCGAGTTTCTCAGATCTGTGATCGTTCACATCCTTCTTATAACTTGTCTTTATTTCATTCATTATTGTATATTTTTACAGAGAACTTATTCCCCTTTCACGTAATTTTATTTTAATCCCATTTATTAGCAAGTGATTCATAACATCACATCCTCTGAAAGATTACCCGAAGCGTTATCATTTTTTCATTGGTTTCATGGTTTTATTTACTAATGGTTTATTTAAACATCGTTTATATAATTTGAAGCAAGACGTTCTCTTTAACACGAGTTTTAGGAATAATTTTTTTAATGTGTGCTTATGCAGGTTCCGAAATATTAGATAAAACATACTTTTATGGCGATTGATTATTTAAAATTGCCATTATCAACAAATCAAAACATTTGTTTTGTTGGTTTAATTGTAAACATTCGTAACATGTTCCCATAATTACGAATATGATGTCTCAAAATTATATCTGTTTTAATAACGTAAAAGGAGATAAGTCAACGAATATATTAAAATATATCAACACCATGTATATATGCATGTATATGTGTGAATGTAAATGTATGTGTATGAATGTTTATAAGGGTGCACACGTGTGTGTGTATGTATATGGAGATATATAAATAAACATATATGTTAGTCGGCCTTATATATATATATATATACTAGCGGACCCGATAGACGTTGTCCTGCCCAAACATTGGCTTGCCTGCCATTAGCTGGTTCAGCAAACGTTTTTTCGATACTCAATTTTTCGATAAACTTTATACTAAGTGACATTTGACATTGAGTTTGACATTTCAATCTTTTCGTTTCGTCATTGTGTGATTTGCTGTTGCCCAAAGCGAATAAAAAAAAGTGTGCAATACCTCGTTATCCTGCGCCGATTGTATGATCGTAAGTAATAGTAAAAAATCTGTAGTAATAGTTCAAAATAGAAACATGAGTTATTTCATCTATGGTAACTAAAGGTGGATAGTAAAACTCTTTAGCGTTAGTTAAAAATTCAATTCAAAGTAAAACGTTAATAGTAGAATAATGAAGATGGTGTCATTTTTCGACGTTCACCAGTTATCTTTATTTACTCACGTCTCTCAGTATTGTTTTATTTCCGAACACGGAATGGACTATGATTATCAATGTTTAAGCAATCTAAATCGGAGAGTTCGTTCGACGGTGACTTTTTTTACTTAATCGTCAAAAAAACGAAAACATTTTGAAAACGATTTGACAGTATTTTTTCACCAAACCTCGGCCGTTTAATTTCGTGGCAAATTTATTTTTGTTTGTTTTAAATTTGTTTTATTTTTAAAATTCAAATTTCATTAATTAAATAACTCTTATTAAATCACCTTTACTTACCTACTCTGCTGTGACAATCAATGTTTCCGCGAGTACAGTAACATTTTAGAGAAATTAAAAATAATTTATTTTCTATTATCTAACATTTATTAACACAAATGTTCTGGATTATATTTTTCGCGATCTGACTTTACGCGGCGACTTTGCCCATGCGTGCGGCGAAAGTGGGGCGAAGTGGAGGGTTTTTTGGACACATTCCGATGTATTCAAATATGATTTTACGCTCCTTCTGGACTATTTTTAATTCTATGATTATATTATGAATACATTATAATATTTCAGAGCTTGTTGGATTACCGTATATTTTTTGTCTTTTATTTTTCCTATCATTGTCGTTTTCAAATAAGATATTAAAATATTGTTATTGTTTTTCGGTTTTTATTATTTGATATTTTCAAACTTTATTATTATTTTAAGATTCTGTTGACCGATGTTATTATTTGATAGCGTTAAAATATGCCATGTGGTCAAGTGGTTTAATTTGTTCGCCTTTTTGACATTTGCAAAGTCACATTCCACAGCTTACCCACCACATACCGCACACCGCATCTGAGGACATAAGTCTCCTTGGCGGTGCCCACATACACGGAAAATTTGCTCGTTGTCAAACAAGAAAAGCTGCCCGAAGGAGCTCTCTGAAATCTGATAGCCTTAGCATCTTTGTGCTGAAAGAAAGTAATCCAGAAGTACATAATATGTACTTCATTGGATTGAGAAGAGAGGGAAGTGAATTCTTCACTGACTGGGATTAAATTGATTGGACATGATCAATTCGCCGAAATGATTACAAAACTTTTTAAAAGCCTTGAAATTCTTTTTAGAAGCCACCAGATCTGTATATCCGACAGGACCTATAACAGGGCCACGGATAGTAGCGAGAAGCTCCATTCGGTAATCATAGAGAAGGGGAAAGGGACAAGACCACAGGATGTGTTCAGAAGATTGGTTAGGATATCCGCAGCAGCACGAAGGAGAGTCAACAATATTAAAAACAAATAATTTTTGATTAAATTTACCATGACCTGATAAAAACTGCGTAGTCCAGTGATCGGGGATAACCCAAGAAGATTCTAGGCGCTGACGGATCGAAGGAAAAAAAAGAAAGGTAACCCTCCCTGAAGAGGAAGATTCCCATCGCGATTGCCAAGCATTAAGAAGAGCATTTAAAGTCATTTTTTTAATATTTGATTTATTGTCACATTCCACAGTGAAACAATGTGTAAAAAATGAATAAAACATAATATAAAATTTTTGAGATTTGGAATAATAATAAAAAAGTGGTTATATTTCACTTAAGTAAAAACGCTGGTGAAACAACGCATTGATAGTAGAACGATAGTTAAACCGAATTCGTTAACAAATTAAACTATGGTAAAACTCAACTTTCTTTTTAAAAGTACTTAATATTATGTATCTTTTTTGGGTGATACCGTGTATGTTGGATTTGATCCGACGTTTCGGCTACCATTGCAGGAGCCATCTTCAGGGTTTCCAATCCAACATACACGGTATCACCCAAAAAAGATACATAATATTGATAACAGTGACCGTGAAACCCTTCGCACCTATTTAAAAGTACTTGTTTGTGATTAAATTCCAAAACTAAAAATTGACAATATTAAAAAAATATTGAATATTATAATAATTTAAGTAGGTACTTTTTTATGGTTGAACTCCAAAACATAAAATAAATATTTTTTCAAATATGGCATTCTTTTTGCAAACGTCAAACTCCGGTTTTCTCATTTTTATCATTTTTTATTTAATTTGTGTAAAATATTGCTTCGGGTATTTTAAAAATATGGTCATGTCTTTAATCATAACATTTTCAGTATAAGCTAATGCTAAAGATAATAGGCTAATTTTGTGAGCTGCTTTATTTATAAAATTATCTCTGTGTAAAACAATGTATTCTTGTAATTAATTGTGTTAAGGATAATTCGTTTTCTAGAATTGGTACGTTTAAGAACATGGGTTCTTTTACAGTTTTATTTATGTAAGTAGTATGAATGCTACCCCGTTTGAAATCTCTAATAATATAGATCACTAAGTAAGACGTATAAAAACGGGTATACGGATTCTGTTTGCCAAGTAAAAAACCCATCCATTCGCTAACTAGCTCCGGATTTGTATAACATTTGAGTTTAATATTTAACGGCAACTGCCCCCAAAATTATTTATTGGCTTTAATATTTTTAATCCCTGAAATATTGCTCGGTAAACATTGCGAGATGAATGCCAAAAGGGAAGAGGCATTGTGTTAATAAAATCTGTTTGATTTACGAAAGATACATGCTACATAAATTTGGTATGAACTAATTGTTTGGTAGGTAATTTCAGAGAATTGTAATATTCGTATTATTAAAGAGGGTCGGGACTAAGTAAACAAGGTGGATGTAACAGCTTACAATATGAAATGAATAACAATTTAATATAATAGGCCATTTTCATTTCAAAATGCTATTTTTTATTGTTTGTGGAAAATCTTCATATTGCATTATAAAAATCATACATTTTAATTAAGGAATGTACCTATCTGCCAGTGGCGAATGGCGATTTTATTTACAGGTTAACTATAAAAAAATATCATATATTTGTATTTACATAGGAGGTACATAATAAAATGTAAGTATTAAATACTATAAATTGATATTTTTCTGTGGTTCTGTGTGATACAACAGCTCTCATTTATGAAATCAACTCAAACGATGTAACTTCGTGATATATTATTTTATATAGATATATTATCCATTACTTTAATACAAAATTCAATAAAAAATAAATAAAAATTGCACCATGAATTCAGTCGATATTAGGTATTCAATTGAAATGTCAACTGGCCGAATTGTTCTAGTAATTAATATAGCTAAAAACGGCCCTGTAGAGCGCTGTATGTCCTGCAATATGACGCATGAAAGTAATTATGGTCTTATGTCAAAAGTACCATCTCAAAGAAAAATAATCCTTAAGAAACAATGTTTGAAATACTGTTATCCAAATCAAAAATCTTCAAATAATTTGTGTAATCTGCAAGTTTAATCTAGGAGAAAAAACCCGCACTGGGGTTAATACGTTCAAAATATAGTATACTTATTTGCATGAAAAAATAAGCTGGAATAATCGGCTAGTTTCTTGGCTTACCGCAGACGCTGGGCGCGCTTTATTAAAATGTATATTTTTATTAATATAAAAATACATACGGTGGAAATGATTTATAATAAATGTTAATTATTTATTTGTTTTTCTGTAAATTAAGTTACAATAAAACATTATTATGGTTAGTCAAATACAATGGTAAGCTGCGCATAATCGCTTCTATACACGGTTCGCCTCTGCTATCTGCTTTAAAGCAACTTATAAATATATTTATTTATTTTTTTCACCACAACAGGTCTTGAGGCACAATTACAGTGGTGAATTAGAGCACAATACAAGCAGGTTTGCACAAAATCAAATTATAATTTTAGTGTTCACATCGCGAATTGAACCCAGAGCCTTCCGTGTGTGAGCCAAGTGTCTTAACCACTAAACCACGGCGACCGCCAATGATTCTGTGGACAAGATTTTTTAATATTTACCCAGTATGTACGACAAATTTACGAACGTAGATTTTTTTTGTAGCAGCATACATAATTTCATAGAAAAAATCGGAAAATTACTTCGGTTTTTTTCTTCATTTTTGCTTATGTTTGAATATTTTCATATCAGAGTTAAACTTTTCTAAAAAATAATCTTATGTATTTATATGATATCGTAATGAAAATTCTTACAACTAAACTTTCCTAAGCGACTCGACCGATTTTGATGAAATTTTTTGTTTGTGTTTGAGTGAGTCCCTAGATGGTTTAGATTCACGATTGGACCCGGTAGGTGGCGCTGCGATCTGTAACAAACTTTTTTTAAAACAAGAGAGTTGAACGCCAAAGGATAACGAGATATTGCTCTTTTTATTTTATTTTCTTTGGGCAACAGACAATCTCATAATGACGAAACGAAAAGATTAAAATGTCAAACTCAATTTCAAGTGTCACTTAGTATATAGTTTATTGAAAATTCGAATATCGAAAAAAGGTTTTCTGAACCAGCTAATAATTAGTAGGCAAGCCAACGTTCGGGCAGGACAACGCCTGTCGGGTCCGCTAGTTTTTAAAAATATTTTTTTTAAGCCAATCAACAGGCTTAAGTTAACCCTAATAGATTGGCATTAATGAGTAATACTTAATCTAAACATTCCTAAAATCTACTTAAATTAACAAAGTGTATAATTAACAAAAGGTATGTAGTATGTATATAGTATAATCTAGGCGGAAGTGGCAAGTGTGACATCGCAAGTCAGGAGAGACAACACCGCTTGCTTCTTAAATGCCTGCCCTTGCTGTAGGAACACATCGACAGAACCGTTTAGTGAGATTTCGTTCACTGTTCTGAGGATCCTTGGCAGAGGGGAAAATAATCTGAATTTAGTTTTATAATTTCATTTGATATAACATAATATAATATATAAAACAAGTTTCCCAGATTAAAAATCATTCTTTAGTTACTTAACAGATGTAATCAGAAATAGTTGTAATGAACCGTTTTTGTATAATGATGATTATATGATTATTAATGTTCAACAAAAGTGTTTAATATACCTAGATTATAAAAACAATAAAACGCTTTCCACTTACAGTCAATCTGCTAAACGAAATGATTTTTTTACCTTTGAAAATAGACGCACTTCATCTGAATTATGCTATTTATATAAATTATAAAATAATAAAGTAGAGTCTTTTAATGTACTCTCCAAAATTCATCTTAATGCCCCCTTTCGCGTGACAAGAAATAAGTATTTATTCCATCTGCCAATATGTAGCACTAACTATGCACAACACTATTTCCTCTACCGTTCTTGCTCAAACTATAATGCTTTTTTTCATCTTTTGATATATTTAGCATGCACTTTAATTAATTTAAAAATTTAAAAAAAAAATAATAAGACTCGTCTTTTATGGCTGCGATACGCTCCCATTTGCTATTTAATGATGCTCACGCTTACACACACCTGAACATTTACTCCCATACAAATACACACAAACAAACTTCTACACTTACTCTCATACAAATACACACTAACACATCCTTTAGTTGTACCACAATTTTATAAGTGTGATTTTTATTTAGAAACTTTGCTGGTCTGTCTTTAAACTGTATCTTTTTAAAGTTATTATATCATTGTCAACAGTTTGTTTCTGTAAAATAAATCAATATTGAAATTAGACTAACCAGAAGTTTTGTTAAATGTTCAGTATTAAAATAAATTATTGACCTACATATTACGTTGAGCTTTATTATTAATTTAAAAAATTGATTAAGTATAACGGTGGTTCAAGGATGATAATGAGAAATCTATTAATAAACGGGAATTGAATAAACTTTTGTGTTGAGAGTCGATACGTCGCGTTGCACATCTGGTACCAGCGCTGAACGAAAATAATCTGATTTTGGTTTCCGTTTCGCAGCAGTCGATGACTTGTTAGGTTGGCATTTAATGTTGCCAGTGTCCATATAGTAAAAATCCTAAGATGTTTTCTGGATTTTTATATTCTTATCGACAATTTACATGTGTTATGACAAACTGTATCAGCAATAATGATGACATCATCATCATACTTTTTTCTGCTTCCAGTGATACATAGGACACTGTAATAGTAAACCAAACGCAACGCAGTTTGATAATGTGTTTCATGAAGGTAAAGACTTACGCTTCAGTTGTGAGCAGTTTAGGATCAATAATTATAATATAATAATAATATTCATAGTTTATTAACAAAAATAACAATTACTTTATCTACTACATACACACTTAGGTAATAGATTTCTCTGGATCATGTCTAGTCTGCCTAACTAGGTACAACCTGTTTTAAGGCAGACATTTGTATGCAAAAATAAACAATAACATTACTACCCACTAGTTAATTTACTATACAGTTATACAATATTAATTTATAAGGAATGTATTTTAAGTAAATTTTCCGATTTTTCTCGACCTAAACCCAGTAACCAGTTTTTTACAAATTTGTTAAATTGAATCCGGGTCATGGTTTTGCAATCTTGATTAATTTAATATTGCAATATAAAAAACCTTGAAAATAATATTTCACGTTCGCCCTCTCAGGAATCGAACCTGGGACCTCAAGAATGGTAGGCGTACGCGTCAACCACTACAAAACGAGTCAAAATTATCTTCACTCGGTTTTCTTATTCAGGATTTTTACCTGAGAGCAGCTATCAAGTCGAAAACACTCGTCCAGGGTTCTGATTCCATTATACTCACGATTAATGTATTCTTTATCAGCTTAAACACATAGATCTATGTTAGATCATATAACTATATTTCATGTAATATGTTATGCATTTAATTATTAAAGAGGAAATTAGTGTTTATTAAATACGTTTTGAAGAAATTCATAAAAATGAATGCTTTTAATTACAAAATATCCTTGAGGACATTTTGTGAATTTTTAAAATTCGCCCAAAGCTATAAAAATTGAAATAAATGACTTACTGCCCATTCTCTTACGGAGAATATAATATAAATTTATTTACTGTTTTCGCTGAAAGGCATTGAGCAGGGCTCTCTGAACTAAAAAAAAACGGTCAACCGTTTGTTTACTACATGCATATTTGATTTTTTCGTAAAAAACGTAAAAAAATCTTTGTTTTATTTTTTACTTTTAAATTCAAATAAAAAATATTTTAATCTAAATAAATCATACTTATTAAGTGACTACTTGTATTTTTATTGCACCTGTGTAAAAAAAATAACGTCAGCATAAAGTAATGTTTTATAATTTAAAAAAAGTTTTTGTTTCTATAAAAATTGATATTTTTTTACTAATATAGGTACAATAATAAACTAAAAGTATTTTAAGTATGTAAGTTTTTCTAAGTTTGTTCAATGTTTATACTAGTGTATTCTTATTGTGGACTTAAAATATTCAAATATTAAAAATTACGAAGATACACTACTGACCTCCCACCTTCAAGATTTGAGGTAAAAACATCGGTGTATACCGACAGGTCTAGTACATTACATATCTACTCAATAAAAGGGACAAAATTTTGTTCCGCCGAGCACTTTTTGCTTTGATTATAATTTATTTTATTTTTAATCATTCATGAGGTGGACAGTTTTTTTCTTAAAAGCCTATTTAAAATACGAAAGAAAAATAAGTTAATTTTGAAGTCGAATTAAATTCTGACATAACAATCAGTTTTGAAAACAAATGACTAGATGCCCTGATAATGTGGCTAGATCCTGCCCTATTAACGTGTAAGAGCGTCTAGGCGCAAAAATGTTTTATGTATAAATTATATTTTTTTAAATTTATTATCATCTTTCCGATTGTGCGTACCGAGATGTTAAAAAAGTCGGCTTTGTAATCGCTCGGTAGATAAATAAAGACGAAAATGAAGCATAACGTCTTACTAGGCAATTGTCAAAAGTTGTACAAAAATTATGTTTAAGCTAGCATTTTTGCTTAAATTGGGGTTGATTTGAGTTTATAATTGCTTTGTAGTGGCCACTTTTTTATCACAGAAGCCTATTTACAATATAAATGAGAACTATTTTAAATTTTAACTAACTAAAGTATTTTCAATAACGATAAGTAGGTAGAACATACTGAGGTAGATAGAGACAGTATAGAAGTTAAGTATACCATCTCGGTATGTACCGATGAAGAAAGCCTTTATAATCGCGGACGGTAAACATGTAATTCCTCATCCCTGTACTGGAACCTGAAGCATAAGACTGATCACCTTACCTTCCGCTGCTTTTGATTTAACAATTCAGTACACTTACAACATGGGGTGCTGATACAAGTTAGGTGATGAATAATTGGTAAGAGATAATTGGAGTTTTTTCAAAATATCAACCGATATAAAGCGTTTAATTGATTTTTTAATATAACGGAACCTGATTGCTGATACCGGTGGTTTTGAAAACCCTAACACGGAATTATTCCCGTTCAATTTTAGCTGTTTTAATTGAAGTTAAAATGGAAAAAAGTTGTCATTTACATTTATATTGAACTTTCCGGAGAGCTTTTAGCTGTTTGGAAAAACGTCGTTTATATATTGTTCCATGATCTATTCTCCGTACGACCATTGAGTTTTTAGAGTACCATTGACACAAATTTAAAATGCAGCAATGGCAATAGGGAGATATCACTACTTTTTGTGTTACATTTTTTAAGTAATAAAGGTCTAAGAAATGTCCAGTAATTTTTTTTTTGTTATTTATTAGCCGCATAGAAAGTATTTTTAAATTTGTAATTTCAATTCCCACAAAAACGTAAATTCCATTGACCATCCCCCTAATACGTCACAATTCATGTTTATTTGTTCCTGGCCACTGAAATTTATTTTAATTTTAATTTAAAAATTCAAAAAAATATGGATATATATAGCTTTTACTGATAAGAGCTTTTTTGGGTTTTTGTATTGTCCTAGTTCCCATAAGAAAGAAAATATTTAAAAAAAGCAATAAAGACACGCTAATGGTAAATATCTATCGTTTGTAAAAAAATCACAGCTTTAGTTCTACTATCATCCGGGGAGAAAATACGGGAATACGTTTGTATGAATAAAGTCAAACCATGTTTTCTCTTAAGGGCTACTCTTTGAAATTTTGATGTTATCGTTGCTTTTATTTCACGTAACACGATAGACTCGTAATTAAATATTTTGAGAATAACGTAATGTAGAAATTATACAATTCATATTTTTTTATTACTAGAATAAAGTTTCAAAGAGTTTTAAAAACAAGCGACCGTTTCAGTTGGGTTAAAATTTTAATTTGTTTTGACTTCTTTTTTTTACGTCATGGGGTTTTTAAATGAATCGTTGCAAAAACCCAAACACAATTTTCCTTTACGTAAAATGATAAAATCTGCATTCTAATCTCATCTCTGTCCTTAGCTCTGTTCTCTGTACAAACAAAGCGGGATACTTCGAATTTCTGATTCCAGAATGCATATCGCAAAGTGGAAGCCAAAAGCCCTTCAAAGCAAAATTTTATTAAACTCGGAACTAGGAAACCGCGCATTCTTTTTAAATTATCATTTCAACACACTTGGGTCCGATTTTGTCAATTTACCTTAAATTTATGAATACGTTACTTTGCAATTTTTGCTCAAATAATACCGTGCTTTTAACTTCATCGCGTGCAAACAGCGTACAAACAAAACCGGGAAGAAATATAAAAAAATCTTATTTTTTTCTTTTTGCCATGAAATTTTGTTCATTTGGCGATTTTACACTGCAGTTTTACGCTTCAGATGCCGATCCAGAAAAAATGATATATTGCGGTGTAAACCACATTTTAACCCTTTCAAACCTGAATAAATTCAAGAGGACATAAATAATATTTTTTATTCTGTGAGTTAATCCTTTAATAATGATATATTTGAAATTTTTTAGTATTTTTAATATTTTTGTATTTCATACATTAGACTTTACGTTAAAATGTTTTTTTTTTATAAATAATGAGTCTCAAACTGATAATCGAACAACAAAATAAATTCTAAATTCTTTGATTTCTTACAATGTATGTTTATTCAATCAAATGAATTAAATTTTAATGAAATATGTTTAAAACTTGCCTAGCACATCAAAAATAAACTCGCAGCTTTTGAATGCGGTGCCCCATGCGTCATAAGGTGCGGAAAGGGAATGTTGATGATGATTTGTATTATATTCCTGACTCATGCGGGCCACCGGTTCATTTAACCAATAATTCATTTCTGAGGAATCGAACTCAGGAGCTCAAACGTGGGAGGCGAATACACCAACAACTACACTACAAGGTGGACTCATATATTGCTGCATTGGCATGTTTTTATACTTTTAAACTACTTTTAATTACTCATATTGTATATGTATATAAAATCAATATATTGCTGCTCTTACTATAATGTGTCATTAATTTTGAAAATGTATTTTAAATTGACTTAAATTTATTGTCTTATATTATTTCATTTTAAGATTCTTCTCATCATTTCTTTGGATCCCATAAAATATGTATGGGTGTAATATTTATGTTTTTCCTCTTTGAAAAAGTTTTTTTTTTTATATCTGAGCATGTTTTTCACTCTTTATTTTAATTCTTACCTTTTAATTACCTGTACAAAAAAAATAGTTCATTTTAAACATTAGTTCTATTTGTAAATACTAACTACAAACTTTTAAATAACTTTTTTTACTTTATTTTAAATTTTTAAACAACTTCCATTTATGTTTTTTTTCCTTCTCTTTTTTGTACTTTCATTGATAACACATTTCAGTTTGTAAGTGAAAATTCTTGATCTAAGTTCATTGTAATTTATTATAAAAATAAAAGACGAGTGATACTTAAATCCACAAATTTGAAACATCCACATAACTTTGAATTAACTATCCTTACCTTTGTTTTGTATAAATACATTGAACTCCTTAATTAAGATACCAGTCTTGAAGATGTCGCGAAAGCGATGAAACCGGTCACAAATTTGTGGATTCAAGTATCACTCGTCTTTTATTTATAAAATAAATTCATTGATAACCTTGCATATAATTATTATATAATATGGAAACTTTATTGGTCCATTAGAGTTAAATCTAACTGTGTTAAATATAAAACTTAGTAAACGTATTGTATGTTTCCTGAATAAAATAAAATAAAATAGAAAATAAAATAAAATAAATATATTGGAAATTATCCTCCCTCGATTTCCCCTTTCAGAGTTTTTACCTGAGAGTAGCCATTGAGTTAGAAACACTCGTTCAGGATACTGGTTCTATTTCACGCAAAACTGTATTTTTAAAAAAAAGCTACAAGTGGTCTACATTACTAATATATTTGAACAAATTATCCTTCTGAAATTAAGGGTGTTTATGAAACCAACCCTCAGATAGTGAACACCGTAGTATATTTTTTTCTGTAGCACCCCCACAGGCCTGCGTGATCCGGTCCAAACCAGGATACAAAAGAACTTGACTTTACAAAACGCCTCGGACATTCACCATGGACAATATAAAAACTTTTAAATGAACCTTATAGAGTTCCATTCAAGACCAAATGTGTACAATAGCTCATTGATACAAGTGTCTTTTATACGTAGTTTACCTGGACAGGAGAGACCGGAGATCAATGGACGAGATCTCTCCACAACAATTTAATAGTCACAAGTTCTAGTGTCCGAGGCTGTGCGAAATAGGGACTTGCCCGTCTAAAAACGGTTATTGTCACTGTAGTGAACGAAAGTCAGGTACGGAGTTAAATGGAGAAATAATGAGAATTTCTCGGAGCGGATATTGAAAAAACGTTGATAATAGATTTTTCGTTTGTTAAGGAAACATAATTTAACGAGCTACCAAATTGTATACACTTCGGAACTTAATATGAATAAAATTGACAAATAAAATGCAAGTTTCTTTTTACATAAATACATAATATCCTTAAAATAAGTCCCAAGAGTGATTTAGTACCAACAATATCATGAGCATATCCTGTTTCTTAGACAAACAGTGTCCTAGGGAGTTTATCAACAACAACAACAACAAATCATCACGCCGTTTCTGCGTAGGGAGAAAAACAGAACGCCATATCACTCTGTCTGTGCATACATACCTCATTTCCTCTACATTCAAACATCTTATTAAATATTGAAAAAAATGCAAAATAATGTCATTTCATAGAACAAAACAACCGATTTCCTTTGAGTACCTAAAATAAAACTCCAAAATTGATGTCGTTAAGTCCATCAGAGATTTAGGAGTTGTTTTGCACTATATAAACTGACATACAAAGAGCAAATAGATAATACAGTAAATAAATCACTGAAATTACTTGGCTTCATTAACAGAATATCCTCTGATTTTACTAATGTCCGTACAATCAAAACTCTTTATTGCTCAACTGTTCGCTCTCTTCTAGAATATGCCTCCGTGGTCTGGTCTCCATTCTATGTCAATTGCATAAATCACACTGAATCAGTCCAACATCGCTTGCTTTGAAAAGTAGCATGGATTCTTGGACTAGAGAGAGGTAATTATTCTTATGTTGATCGTCAACGTTAAACATTTCTAGTCTACAAAAACGTAGAACAAATGTTGATTCCATATATGTTCGGTATACTAAATGGTATAATCGATGTTCCATCATTACTGGGACAAGTAAAATTAAATATTCCGACTCGTAGGTTGAGAAAAAATGTAGTACTGTTCATCGATCAGCACAGAACGAACTATGGCCTTAATTCTCCAATGACCCGTCTTTGTCGTATTGTTAACTCAATACAAGATCTGGACTTTTATGGTTTAAGTTTACAACGATAAATCGTTGTTAATTGACTGTTTATTGAGCGCTCGTTTAAAAACGAGCGCTAAATAAACAGTCCAGATCTTGTCTTGATGTCCCTTATGTTTGTCAATGCTCCTTTTTTTCTTTTTAAAAATGTTTTAAACTATTATTTTATTGTAATATTTAAACCCTTTAAATTGTATACATGGACAATGTCCGTTAATAAATAAATAAATCTTCTCATGCTTGCACGCCGATTATTCCTACTCTTGACATGTCCATCTTCAAGAGTCATCATCGTCCTTGAATCGGGCTGGGGTCCCGTGGCTACTGTCTCGGACTCACGTCTCAAAGGACCGTGGTTTGAATCCCACTCTACCCCAACTTGATTCCTATTTTCTAATGGTGAGTTATTTATAAGTCGTTGAAAATGGCTTTAAAAATGAAATATTTGGGTAAATCATAAAATTCCAAATATTTATTTTATAAAAAAATAAAAAAGTGTTTCTTGGGTTTGATTGCGGCATGTCTTTCTTAGTCTTCCTCGTTTTTTGCGTCCATTCGCATAGTAGATCCTTAAGCCATTCTTTCGAAGTCCATTTGTTCTAATAGTCCAAATCAACGTAGCGTCCCTTTCCTAATTTTGTCGACATTGCTTGTCTCGACCTTCAACTCAGAAGATAGTTGAAAATATAAATTTGGAAATATTTTTACCAAATCGTGTTATATTTGTGCCGGGAACCGGGTTGTGGTCCCGTGGTACTATTGTGGACTCACGAGCTAAAGGTAACTAACTCTACCACAACTCGTTTTCCATTTTTCCGGCACAAGTTATTTACAACTTTTGGAAAATAATCTGAAAATTTAAATATTTGAGTAAATAATAAGAGCTCACGCATATCTCTTTTATTTCATAAAAAAAAACAGAACAATCTCTACTAAATCATGATAGTGATTTCCCTATTTATATCCAGTGGTGCATAGAGCACTGCATTGGTGACCCAATCGCAGAGTTTATCGCTAATTTTTGTTACATGTAAGGTAAGGTCACCAGTGATCAGTATTAAGAAATATTGCGGTGTAGAACCACCAGTGAAACCAACATTTTATGTTCACCCTGCTAGGAATCGAACCCAGGACCTTAATCATGGTAGACGAAGGTGCTAATCACCACACTTATCACGAAGCAGACTTATCTGAACTAGATTTTCTTTTTAGGGATTTTTATCTTAGCAGCCATCGTGCCTAAAGCACTAGAGTTTTGGTTATTTTTTTACACAAAGAACTTTTTTCTTTATTCGTCTATAGACGGATAGGTTTATAAACAGAATCAACAATATTGTTCTTAGAAGTTTCTGGATGTTTTTTTCCTATTGCCTTTATGATTGAAATAATTTGTGAATCATAAAATAAATTTTTATTTGTACCGGCTATTTATCCCGTAGCGAGGTGTGGAGGAATCACGGATCAGACGTCCGAAGTTCAAATCCCGCCTTAGACAATAAAACTCAATTCCCATTTTCTAATAGTGAAGTATTTAAAACTCGTTGAAAATGCCCTCCAAAATGGAAATATTTGAGGAAATCGTAACGCAAATATTAAAGAAAAAAAAAAAAACAATACTACTATTATTTCGAATTTTTTGATCAACTATAAGAAAAAAAAAATTTGAAGCACTAACTTTGTGATTTTCCATATTAAATAACTTAACTAAATATTTTATCATCATTCCCTTTCCGCATCTAGTGGTGAATTGGGCACTGCATTGGTACACCAATCGCAGCATATCTTGATCATTGTTTTCGTTACATGAAGGTAAGATGATCAGTCTTGCGCTTCAGGTACCAGTCCGGGGACTATGAAATATTCTAGTGTGAAAACACCTTTTTAAATGAATATATCAACCACGTCGGGAATCGAACCCGACACCTATTGCATGGCATGCAAACGCGCTGACCATTACACTACGAGGTCGACTATCAAATAATATAACTAAACGTATTAAATTATATAACTTTATTATATTTTATGTCTTTCATATTTTAAACTGATTTCTATTTTAAAAAACACCCACTTCGAAACGATTTAAAATTTAAATAAATCACAATTAAAGTAAAAAGTCCTCCCTTGAAGATGATCTTTAAATGACATTTGACAGTTCCCGAGACGGTAAATTTAACCTTTCTTCTCTATGTATATATAGAAGTATTGCAAAGCCGGCTTTACCGATATGTAGATAGATGCTTTCAGAAAAATATAAGAAAAATAGAAAAAATATGATTTATTTTTCATAGTGGAAATCTTTTCACCAAATATCAAAGGTAAAAGAACGGCTAGATGCTGTTATATATTTATCTATCAGCCATATTGTCTCTGCATCTAGCCATTTGGTTTTAAAACCGACGGTTATGTAAGAATTTAAATCAACTCCAAAACTTATTTATTTCTCCTTAATATTTTAAATAGGCTTTTAATAAAAAACGTGACCACCTAAAAACCATTAAAAATTTTAATAAATCGTTATTAAAGCTAAAATTTCTTGGTGGAATATGTGTACTTGAGCCCTCGGTGTATACCGATGCACCTACTTTAAAACTTGAAGATAAAGGATCGGTAGTCCATCTTCGTGATCTCTCGGGAGAATTTGTCTTCAACCATACCGCCATGGTGAAGGTATGACGTCCTGAAAATCCCATTGTAATCGCAGCCCTGGTTACTTTTTATAAACTTTTTTATTATCCGCAAAATTCGTTATTGCGGATAATATTCGACTAGTGTTTGATCACACCAAAATGCATTAGACATTATTTTATGACGTTTATGTGAACTAAATTAACATTTAACTACTCCAATCAACTCGCGTCGGGACACAATGAAAAATCGAAATCCAAAATAAACGTATTGAATTCAAATCGAAACAGTTAGTTTTACGAAATGAAAGCTGTGATTGGAAATGGCGGAGGTTGGGAATACGCGGGAAATAATCTGATAGTGCATTTTCCTGTTTTCCGCGTATTTTCCTGTACGACAAAGATTATTATTTCCGATTTTGTGGTTCTTGGCGGAAACTAACGTTGACAGGACTTGTTTTAAAAATAAACATTTTCGCTGTCAATTTGTTAATTGCATTTAAAACGTCATTACCAAAGGCACCAGTAGTGATAGATAATTGGATTGAAAATCCGAGTGTTCTGCCGAACTTAATCAATTATTTATTGCGGAGTAATTGATTTTCGAAATGCGAAATGAGGACATATCGCTTGACATGTGAAATTAAATTATTCGCGCAAAATGAGGAATGAATAAAATGATTGAATTGGGTAGACGTGTACATAATAATATTTGGTTTACTAAATCCAAACAGACAGAAACATTGAAAAACTAATAATGATAATTTAATTTAATATTTTTAATTTTTTTTTATTAATTATAGAAGACTACCATAAGACTTAAGGGTTCTGCCCAGGTTACATTTAAATTTCCGATCATTATAAAAATATTTTTTACACAGGTTAAATTTCACACCCGCACACGAATCTATCTCTTTTCCATGTACCTACAGTTCGCACCAACTATGCACAGAACTCTCCTCTGATTCGCTTGACGCGTAATTATAATGTATTTTTCAATAACATAGACATATTTAACTGCAGTAAACTCACTTTTAAAACCAAAATTAAAAAACTATTGCTAAAAAAAATATGTTACTTTATAAAAAAAATATATTTTTACATTATAAATTTAAGTTGTTTCTATTCACTCATATCAAACACACACTCACCCTGTCCATAAACCTACCCTCACCCGTATATACAATCACACACATATTAACATACCTACCAAAACCACACTCTACTTTTTTACACACGCATCCTCACACAAAAAAAAACTCGCACACATGCACTTCTATGAATTAATATCTAACTGAACTGGATTTTTATAATTGTATTTATGTGGAAAACTGATTTGGCTTTATTTTATGTTTTTTTTAAATGTTGTGTATATTTTTTGTATTTCTGTTGTTTTTCTGAATAAACAAAATTAAATTAAATTAAATTTTAATTTAATTAATGTGAGTTATGTAATGTGGTGACCAGACTACACATCTCAATTCCAAATGACTACGGACTTATGAATTGTACAAGCAAATTATCGATGAAACATATCTAAAAGGTTTACATATTCTGTATATGAATCCTAACATCTTTAGGGATTTGCATGTTGATTAATTTGGTGTCCCGATGAAGAGACGGGCACGTCGCGAAACCGCTAGACATAGAAAAGTCGGTAGGTAGCTATATACAAATGTTTAATAATTTTTAATAAAATGTTAAATAATAAATAATAATATTAAAACTATTCAGATATATATTTTTTTACTATGACTTAAAATATGCATCTTACTAAGTATTTTGTTTTTCAACCATATATTGAGTTTGTTCAAATTTTTGTAGACAAGGACTGGATTCAACCCCCTCGGGAGCTGTTAACATTTACATATTACAATAGAGATGAAGAACATTTTAGAGAAGGTCTAGGCATCTACAGGGCTTATGACCTGTCATTTGCTGGTTTAAGTGGCCACTTTACAAACTGTGTAACATTCACCATCCTGCCCATATTTGAACATCTACATTCCTTCGATTATTTCATCTGTTGATGTTTGTGAAGTTAGGGAGCTTTTATTTTTAAACCTTTATTTTTGCGGGAGAAATTTGTATGGTTGATTTATTTCACCAACACACTAGGCAACGCCTAAAAATGTTTAATTTTTTCAATTTTCAACATACAACAGAAAGAATGGAAGGAATGTCGGGTTGTGGTCCTGTGGCTAGTGTCTCGGACTCACGGACCGAAGGTCCGTGGTTCGAATCCCACTCTACCCCAACTCGATTCCATTTTCTAATAGTGAGTTATTTACAACTCGTTGAAAATGGCCCTCAAAATTAAATATTTGGGTAAATCATAAGAACGCAAATATTTCTTTTTTATTAAAAAAAAAAAATAAAAAATAATGTAGATGTTCAAATATGGGCAGAATGGTGAATGTAACACAGTGTGTAAAGTGGCCACTTAAAACCGCCAATGACAGGTCATAAGCCCTGTAAATGCCTAGACTTCTTTATTACCTTCCCTAAAATGTTCTTCATCTCTGTTGTAATATTTTAATATTTTGTTTTTACTAAGTTTTAAAATATATTTTTGATATGGTTTTTACTACGGCCGCTATCTTTATTATTGTTTTTAAATATTGGTGACTGTTTTTTTAATATTTTTTGACTGTCTTAAAACGGAGTAAATAACCCTAGTTAGATAGGCAAAGCACCTTTGTATAAATTACAATTTTATGTTATACGGCAAACCTACCAATACAGTGGCAACAATACTTCGACATCATATGGTAAAAATGCAGTCATCAATAGACTTCACTCTCTGGGCAATGAGTACTAGGACGTTGGTGACTCATTTCACATGAAATTTAGTACATTTAGAACGGCTCTTCGCCGGTATTTCATTGGTAAAAGCTCTAGGTAACTGTTTGTTACTATTGTTAAAAATTGTTAAAACTTCTTTATTAGTGTTTTTTTTTTTTTTTTTTTTTCGTTTCTTGTCTTGAATTAATTTATAAGTACAAAATATTTCTCTTCATCATTTTTTTTACATCATTATATATTTTTATACATAAATATATACTATTTACCTAAGTATTAGTTTTAAATAATAATATAAATATTTTATTTTTTCATTTAATGTTATTCAAAATTGTTTTCTTAGTTTTTTTTAACTGGTTCTAAGTATTTCTAATACCAAATTATCGTTTTTTTCAATAATTCTATAACTGATAAAATTTTATTATTTTATATAGTTTATCTTTTTTAGACTTTCTTAATTTGTTAATTAATAATATTGTTTTAAATGCTCTATTTTACTTATAATTATGCTTACATGTATGTATATTTAATTGTATTTGTAACTAATATGCAAAAGGCACTATGTGCCGTTTATTTCAAGAAAATAAAAAAATATAATAATAATAATTATTAAAAAATGCTATTTTTTAGCGTGGCCTTTTAAACTGTTAATCTAAATTGAATGAATGAAATAACTTCAGTAAAAAAATATTTACCTTCAATAAATTTTATTAATACCTGCTTAACACAGAGAGACCTGAGAGTTTTCTTACACAAGCGAAGAATTGAATAGTATTTTTAAACATTCTCAGCAAAACGTCAGTACCAATGGAACTCCATCACTGTCACTTTGTCCCACTTGTATCCAGTGTTTTAGGGTTCAACCCCGAATTCGCACTTACGGAGTCTAAATCCAAAGTTTGTTTTTGTTCGCTCACCAAAGAGGACTACATTTTATTATTGTTGAATGTACATTGTCAAGGCTTGGGAACGGGAAAGTTGTTGACGATTGTTCGCCATTTGCCGACAAACAAACTGATGCTGTGTTCGGTTACGGTGTACTGTGCACTGGGTACAAATAACGAAATTACATTCATTCCTTGGGGAAAATAAACGAAATGCAATTTTATTGCAACAGGGTGTTTCCTTCACATTTTTGAAAAGGGAATATGGATGGAGTTAGCAGGGCCTTTGACCTATCACACAACATTCACCATTTTGTCTATGTTTAAACATTGGTGTTATAATTGATAGGAATTTGCGATGGGAGGCTCTGGTCCGGTCACTAAACTCTAGGTTGAGAAAGCCGTGCTATCTATTCAGCTCTCTTAGAAACGTTCTGGATATTGGCACTCTCAGAAGTGTGTACTTTGCTCTGTTTCAATCCACTGCAATCTAAGAAATAGCGGCATCCATTTTAAAGCCTCTCATAATTTCACAGAAATTATTATTAATAATAATATTTTCTAGCGCACTCCAACATACCCGTCAGAGCAAATGTCCCAATCCATAAAAGTTCTGGATATGAGACAACTGTACCTAAAATAAGCACTCACACACTTCTGGTTGAACAATACGGAGAGGTCTCAACAAAATGCCCGTACGAGGTTTTTCCAGAGTATGAATTATGTAATACCCAAAACCCGTATGACTTTTGCTCACAGACATCTCTCATTTATCGCACCGAGAGTGTTCAATATTTTGGAAGAACGTATTAAGCTCTCAAGGACAAAAAATATTTTTAAGAAAGAAGTTGAGGACTGGATTTTCCTTGAATTTACTGTTACCATATTGATGTGCCATATATATGTTTAAAAAAAATGTTTCAGATCCGATATTTGTGGTGATATATGATGTGTATGTGTCATATAATTGCTCGTTCCATCTCTACGCAGGACTTTGAGTCCCATGGAGTTGGGACTTATATCTCAAATAATGTACAATAAACTTATTCTAAAAAAAAAAACACATTTCCTTAACTAAATGAAGTAATAAAACATTTGATAAAGATGGAGGCGTCTCCGACATTAGTGGGTAGATTTTTCCCCTATCGAGCATCTCATTTATTTCTTATATATTTGCTTTTACCCGTGGCTTCGCTGACGTGGTATTAGGGAAAAAATATTTAAGTAATTAATTAGTCTATCAATATGAATTTTCTATATGGATTACATAGTATATTTTATCGGGAATGAAAGTAGCTTTGTCTTTCAACTATCGCTATGAAAGAAATACGATGACCCGTTAGTTTATGTGACGTAGCATCATTATTCTGTATCCAAAATCTTTCAACAAAACCAAAACGAAAAGCAAACCAAAGTAACCATAGATAAAGCAAGTCAATTATAAAAAAAATTAAGAATCAATTTGAAATTGGTTCTTTGTGACATCCTACCTTACCGTTTACTCGTTTTTAAATAATGTTTCTTATTGTTACATACATATATTTTTTTAAATTTTCGGAATAAAACCTATTTTACAATGAAGCCTATTTTACTTTCTACCTCTAGCTATCCCTGTGCAAAAAATCAAGTCAGTTGGTCGCTTCGTTGAGACGCAAAAGACACACAAACAAATAAACAAACAAACACAATATTAGTATAGATTAGTGTAAATCATCAAACCATATTCATAAATAAAACAACTTTGTTTTAAACTACTTTTTTTCCGACCAGTTTCAAAGCTATATAAGCTACTTTATCAAAGTTTACTGAACTAATGAATTCTATCCTATTTTATTCTATCAATATTGTGCTTCGTATGGAACTAATAAATCAAGTTTCTTTGCATGATAAGGATGGGAAGCGTAATTTGAGATGGATACGGTAAAAACTAGACAGGAGTGGACTAAAGGAAATATTGTTTGTTTTTTTTCCAGTTTATAAATCGCTTTTTTAATTTCTTAGATTTCCAAGGCGTCTAATTTTAATATTTTATTTTTAACATAAAGAACTTTCAATCCAGTATCTTTATTGAAATAATTATGATTATTTTTTTATCAGATGGTTCGCGAATTCAGAAGAATTATTATTATTTAGGCACCAAAAAAGTTCTTTTACTCGATTATTAAAGCTTCTTTTCGTATTTCCAATGTACTCGTTGATTTAATCGTAATCACTACAATTTAATTAATATATGCCAGATTTATGATATTTAAGGACTTTGTCTTTGTGATTTTTTAACCAAGTTTCTATATTATTAGTTGTGTAGAATGCAGGTTTTATGTTTTATGGTAGGAAATTCGATAATTGTTTAGAGAAATTAAAAAATTAATATTTATAAATTTTACCTAACATAATATAATACGTATACTGTTTTAAACAGAAATTAACAAAAGAAGAGCCTCAATTAATAATAAAACACAATTACGTTATAAAAAACAGTTTCTTAAAACTCGTTGTACAAGAGATTGAAGAAGTACAATGAGTTACCTGGAGAAATAAAATAATTAAACAGCATTGAAATGTATAATATAAATTAGAAAAAATATGATCTTGAGAAATTTCAAATGTAATATTATTAAAAGTTTATATTAGTCCTTATGAGTTAAAGTTTGTAGGAGTAAAAGTTTGAGTAAAAGTTTATATAAGTTTATAGTTTATGTTAGATGTTATGAACTACATAACTTTTTTGTCTTTTTGTAGATCTGACGATCTGTTTTACTTGGACTACTCAGTCTTCCGTGATGAGGTCCATCTATCCTTCCATCGTTTAGGGGGTCTTCCAGGTGGGCGCCGTCTGGAAGGCAATTCTTTGGCTGCTATGGACACCAGTCTATTGCTGCTCATTCTATTTATGTGGTCTCTCCAGAATCTTCTACGGGATCTGCTCCAGTGCAATATTTCTTCGTTTCCCGTCTAAAGTAATTTCTGACCCGTTCGCGCAGTGTTTCCGATTATCGATCTGAGGAACCTCATCTCTGATGATATTAGCAGATTCTTCGTTCTCGTGGTGTCCGCTCGTGTTTCTACGGAATATGTCAGGATGAGTCGTACATATGTCTTATATATTTTAGCTTTGCTGTCAATTCGCATGTTTTTATTTTTCAATATTATCTCTTTTAGACATCCCGACACTTGAGAGGCTTTGTTGACTTGATCTCGGACTTTGTTTTACAAATCATTATGGCTAGATACATAGAATTAAGAATAGTCCAGAAGGAGCGTAGAATCATATTTGTATACATCGGACTGTGTCCAATAATTCCCCCACTTAGAAACACTTTCGCCGTGCGCATACGTTAAGTTGCCGGGTAATGTTGCTTGATGGGGAAAAAAAAAAAATCATAACACAAATGTAAGGTAAAAAAAAGCAATCTTTTAATTTCTCTAAAATTTTTTTGTGCACGCGGAAACATTGATTGACACAACAGATTAGATAAATAAAGAATCATTTAATAAGAGTAATTGAATTTATGAACTTTGAACTTAAAATATAAAACAAATTTTATTTGACACAAAACGTCTATTTTTATATAAGCTAAATAATATTTGATGTTTTAAAGATAATGTCGTTCAAATGTTCCCCACGGCGTTGTTTGATCCGAGGTCTAATTTTCATAAGTTCTTTCATTAAATAAGCAAAGTTGAGTAAAAAAAAGTTCTACCATGGCAACACTAACGAGATTTCCGTTTTGTTTCTTCGACAATCTGACACATGGAAAAATAATTCAATTTTTAAGTAATTCATTTGCTACTTTATTCGTTTGTTGATCACACATGAAATGTGATGCCATCCTGTTTCTTTTAGATCCTAGCAGTATTTCTACAATTTAAAAGGACACAACACGGCATAGTTGAATTCAAATCAGGAGTTGCGTACTGAGCGACGTCTACAAAGAAACTAATGAGGCAAAACGTTAACCTACTTATTTAGGAGTAGTTGAGTCGCCTTATGTTTGATGTGCGTATGCGGTTTCTGGACTATTCTTAATTCTATGGCTGGATATATCAATTCCTAAATATCTAAAGATTCATTGTCAATTGTTAGTTTACACCTTTGAGGTTGTCTAGCTATAACCAAACTTGTTGTTTTAGAAACCTTTTTGTAATACAAGATGGAATTTGATTTAATTTGCATTAACTAAATGAAGCATAAATAAATAACGATGAACAATCCTAACCAGCAGGTATTCCTCCACGAAACTTACTTAAAATACAACAAATTATGTCAAAATTTTCAACCACAAACGAATGTTATATGTGAATTATTTCCCCGATGAAATGGTAATAAATTGCTATAAAATTGATGATAGAATTTATGGTTATGGTAACCACTCAACCAGAACAAAAACCAAATTCCGGGGGTTATTTTGTTCAGGTATTCTTGTCTTAACCCATCTATACAAGCACTTAAGATAATTATTAAACAAATTGCTATTTAATATCAGCGTAATGTCTTCAAATTACTTATTGTCTCGGAATTTGAAAGGGAAAACTTTTTAACGACTAAGTTTGGTTTTATGTAAAGTGGGTTTGAATGGAATACTGCCAGGTTTGGCGAAATTTCAATAGAACTTTAAAATGCATATAAAGATAATATTGGAATGCTTTTTTCCATGTGGTGTTTTTCGGCTAAGTTGTCATTTTATTTTAAATAAATATGTTATATAGGTTCTTAGGAAATCCAAATATGTATTTATTTATTTGTTTCTTGATTTACCGCGATGTCTTTGTATAAAAAGTACACTTATGGTGCACTACACAATATTACAACTCATATATAAAATATGTACAGTAAACGTGTACAATAATAAAATAAGGAAAATAAGTTTTATATTTAAATTGAATGCACATAAAAAATATAAAAAATCAATGAACCTTGATGTAATTATCTACTCAATGTTTTTGCTATTTTTTTCCCCTTTAAAAACTACGGGTTTTTTCATACTAAAAAAAAAAGGAAATAGTTACCAATAGTTACCAATAAATAAATAATGTAAATGGATGCCTCTATAAGAGTTGTGCCCAATGAGTTTCATGAAGAAAAATTGCATTTACGTTTTTAAATAATTAACTCAATAATGTATAATACACACGAAATAACATGTACCTAATGGTCTCGGGTTCGATTCCCGATGTGGTTGACATTATTATTTATTTTTTATTAATGTTTTTTACGCTAGAATATTTCATAGT